>NW_024412400.1:83049315-83149812 GCF_014898765.1 Herpailurus yagouaroundi
GGAATTTATCCAAGGGACACAGGAGTACTGATGCATAGGGGCACTTGTACCCCAATGTTCATAGCAGCACTCTCAACAATAGCCAAATTATGGAAAGAGCCTAAATGTCCATCAACTGATGAATGGATAAAGAAATTGTGGTTTATATACACTATGGAATACTACGTGGCAATGAGAAAAAATGAAATATGGCCTTTTGTAGCAACGTGGATGGAACTGGAGAGTGTGATGCTAAGTGAAATAAGCCATACAGAGAAAGACAGATACCATACGGTTTCACTCTTATGTGGATCCTGAGAAACTTAACAGGAACCCATGGGGGAGGGGAAGGAAAAAAAAAAAAAAGAGTTTAGAGTGGGAGAGAGCCAAAGTATAAGAGACTGTTGAGAACTGAGAACAAGCTAAGGGTTGATGGGGGGTGGGAGGGAGGAGAGCGTGGGTGATGGGTATTGAGGAGGGCACCTTTAGGGGTGAGCACTGGGTGTTGTATGGAAACCAATTTGACAATAAATTTCATATATAAATAAAAAAACACAAAACAAAACAAAAAAAAAACAAAAAACAAACAAACAAAAAAAAAAGTTTGAAGGATGGATCCATCACTTTTTGGACCTTGACCAAGCCCCGTGAAACTTCTGGGCTTCGGTTTCTTCAACTTTCAAGTAGAGATAATAATTCCTGGCCTATTTATCTCAAGGGTATTGTGAAGGTCAAAGAAGATAACCTGTGTGAAATGGTTTGAAAAGTACACTAGATTGAATTACATTACAGATATTTCAATGGAGTCTTCAATGTAAATTGAAAGCCTTTCAAAAAAAAAAAAGACTTTTGTGATTATAATATGGGCAAGTTTTAAATTATTATGCTTTAGTGTTTTAAACTAACAAATGGAATAATATTGTCTACCTCTAGGGTAATTATGGACATTATAGGGATTAGAAATTGTAACATGCTTAAGACAGTACTAGGTACATAATAAACTCCATTTAAGTGTCTGTTAAGTACGTAAACTCTTTCATTCATGCATGCATTCATTCATTTGTTCGTAAATAATCTCAGTGTGTTTCCTGCAGGGTGTAGAAGAAAGAACCTTTAGTTATAATTGAGGTGTTTATAGGAGAAAACCAACAGAAAACCAACAGGATCTGCATCTGTTCTTTCTATGCTTCCTATTCAGATTAATTCTCCCTCTTTAACTCTTAGAACCCTATTTCTTTCATTCCTTCATTTATCACTTTTCTAGGCTTCTGTGCTTACTTCTTCCCATCTTACAAATGTGGCCATTGAGATCAATAACTACCAGAGGATATTGTAGCTCCAGGTGAGGAGGGTATCCAATTGGTCTTTAATAACCAAAGTGATTTAATTAAATTTACATTTGGTAAGGTTGACTGTAAATTTCTTCCAGATACAACAAACAGGATTCACCAAAGCAAACTCTCCCTGAAATTAGCAGTTCTAAGCTGCTATAAGATGTTGTTCTCATTCATACTACAATGCAAGAAAAGTGTAGTCTTTCTGGCTGGTTCATACAAAATTAAAGCTTTCACTAAATTCCCACCATATCAATAAAACAGAGTTATGAATACAGGGCAGTGTTCTGAAAACTACAAAAATTTCTCTGTAAGAGTACAGAGCATGTTACTCTTTTTTCTTCTATCTACAATGACTTGTTAGTGCATTTCTCTAATGGATGTAATGGCTGAAAAATAGGATGAAATGCAGGTGTCTTCTGATGTTTCAGCACTGAAAGAATAGTCTCATTTGTTCCTCTTCTTCACCCTGCCCTTGATAGTAAAAGTATATGTGCTAAAATAGATACTTAGTACTGCAGGCTGATCCCCAATTAGAATGTTTTTCATTTTAAATTTGTTAAATAGGAGAAAATGTAAAGAAATTTCGGCTCTACAATCTGCCATTTTTAAGCATGAACAAAGCAGTAAATTTTAAATCAGTTTTCTGGGAAAATTCTCTTCACGCTTTTATAACAAATATTTTGTGCAAGGCCTTTGGAAAACTTCCAGCCCATCTGTTTCTATTCAGTTGTTACCGACCATGATTTTCTATCAAATTTATCAAAAGTCTGACTGCCTGAAAGGAGCACATTTGATCTAAACACCACATAATATAGAAATGAATGACTTCAATTGTCTTCATAGTTAATTAAAAACAACTTACTGTCTCATTTATGGATATAAGCAAGGTGTTGATTTGTCTTTGTTAGGATTTTTTCATTAGCTAATAGATTACCTGTACTCTTGAGACAGAGTATAAAGATGTATTTTGGTGTATTAGATGAGAAATATTGATCCTTTCAGCCTATACCTGGATTCTTGTATTCTTGGTCAGAATTCACCATTTCTATAACAACTAGTACTGAACACCACCCCAAGATTTAATAAAAAATTCAAAGTGAACATAATAAGGTAAAATTTTTCCTAATCTTTCTTCTCATTAATCTGAGTCTCCCTCTCTTTGTACTACCCATTTTCTGGTTAAGCTTCAGTTGCTTCTCATGCCAATAATTGAAACTACTTCCTAAATAGATTATCTCTCCATATTCCCCCCCGCTTCAGCCCACACAACATGCTCCTGCCAGGATAATCATCCTAGAACATAACCTCTGCTCATATTCCCCCAGGTACAAATGATTTCAAACTCTTCCATTTGCCAATAGACAAAGTTACCATCTCTCTGACCTGATTTTAAAGTTAAACTGTTTTAGTTCAAGCAGACTGGACTAGTCACAGTTTTGTAAAAATCTCCTTACTCCAGTGTTTTTGTGCCTTTCATTAATTAGGATTGCTTGCTGTTTCTCTACCTTATCTCTCAATCCCTCCATTTTTATTTGGTGAAATCCTACCCAATTATCAAGGGATTATTCAAGTGCCACTTTTATAACACCATTTTGGGTACTTCTCCACTCCTTACAAGCCATATTATATGGTTTTTGTTTCATCTTTTATTGCATGAGCTTTATTTTTACTTTTCTCATGCTCTGGGGGATATCATGTTATGGCTTATTCGTGTTGTATACTATGAAACTCTAGAAGACAGAAATCTGTCTTGTCTTTGCATAAAAACACAATACCATGAAACACGGTGTTCATTCATTTGTTCATCTGTTTAAAAGGGGTTGAGAACCTTGAGTCAGCTACTTTGCTAGGTCATGAGAATGTAAATACCACACACAACAAGGGCAGGTGATAAGCCTATGTGATAAGAATGAATAGGCTCTGAAACCAGATAGTTATGGTATCAAATCCTGATTCTGCAATTTACTATCACTTTGCATGAGGGGTCCCACTTTGAGACATGTGATAGAGTTTGGGGACAATAACAATCTCATATTATCAGGACTTATTGAAATATTCAATTTAAAATTTCTAGTAACTGTGATTTATGGTTACTTTTTTTCACTTAAAGTTTTATAGAGATCCATCTATATTAGTGCCCACCCCACACACAAACCTACCTCATTCCTACCAAGGAATTTTATATTATTTTATATTATATGTGTATGATCATTTATCGTTTCTTATCTGTAGACTTTTTAGGATATTTTTAATTTTTTACTATTACAAAAATGCATCATATGAATCTGTCAGTGTGCATACATCTATCTTTGCACCTGTGTCATACTGTTATCATAGGGATTTTTACATGTAGGATTTGGGGGTCAAAGTCTGTTGGGTTGAAGTTGTTAGCTTTAACAGATAATGCCCAAATGCCCTCACTTATGGACTGAATGTTTATAGCCCCCTGCAATTCTAATCCCCGATGTTATGCTGGGCCTTTGGGAGGTAATTAAGTCATTTGGGTGAAGCCCTCATGAGTGGGATTAATGCCCTTATAAGAACACACAAAGCTTGTTTTCTCTCTCTCTCTCTGCTCTGTACCATGAAAAGGTACAATAAGAAGAAGGCCATCTGCAGACCAGGAAGCAGGCTCTCACCAGACACAGGATTTGCCAGCACCTTGATCTTGAACCTCCCAGCCTCCAGAACTGTAAGAAATTAAATGTCTGCTGTTTAAGTACCCAACCTATGAGAATTTGTTATTGTAGCCAAAACTGACAAAGACACCCTCCAAAAATATATGCATATTATATGCATCCTGTCTATAATCTCACAGAGGTGTCTATTTCCATACATTTGGGATATCAATTTTTAAATATGCAGAATTATGAAACATTGAAATTAAATATTATTTAATTTTATTTTCCCTACTTAATTGTGAGGTTGGGCATTTCCTTGGAATTTATTAACACATTTTTAAACTTGATTTATATATTGTGCCAGCTTTTCTATTGCACTAGTTCTTTGTTTTATTCCCATTAATTTTAGCATTGAGCCTTTGTCTACTACATATATTTATATATATTTTCATCCTGGCTCTCTTTTCTCCTTCAGATTTGATTATGTGTCTTTTATTCTATGTGAGTTTTTTCTTTCTTCCGCAAAGAGAAATCTGTCAAAATTTAGACTTATAGTTTCTCAATTTCATATCTTAAGAATTTCCCAACTCTAATATTATAAAAATATTCTTATAGATACCTAAAAAAACCAAACAAATCTTAAAAAAATTGTTCTTAACTTTCTTCTCTGAGACAACTACATAGACAAAAAGTGCAATATACATAGCAAAAGTTACCATACTTAATGAAATTACCAAATATTGACCCTCATAACTACAAACTGTGATGAATAATTACCAAATACAGTGAATGTGGGACTAATTAAAAGGAAGAGAATGAGTAGGCATATTTTGTCAGACTTCACAGAGTGCATTAAAAAAAATGTGTGCTACAGTTATGTAGGCCCGACTAATGATGTCTTAATTGAAACAGCAGAGTCTGGGAGGCACAAATGGCTATGAAAATCCCAAGGGCCACGTTCTGCATTGATGACTGACAGAGACAAGGAGCTGCAAGCTACACTCACTCAGACAAGCGATCTTTGCAGGATACCAGATTTAATTGTGTCAGCACGGAGGAAAAGCAGTGGCTTGGATGAATGTTGCTGTTTACTGATAGTCTGCTCAAAAGAAATACAAACTAAATCACATCAACAAAAACCTGATATATAGGCCTCATAAGACGAAAAGACTTCTGCTTATCTGAAATGTGGGAAAAACGAATATGGACACATTGAAGAAAGACAATGTTGGGAATTTGTGAGAAATCAGTAAATAATCAGTGATGATTTGTAATCATAAGTGAACAACCACAACATTGATGGATCCCTAAAGTAAATTAAAAGTTGTTACAAAATAAAAGTGGTAAATACTAGATTAGAGTAATAATGCTAGAATATAGAAGAGCTAAAGCAAACATGCATGATCTAAAAGGCATAAAGCAAATAATCAGAAATAAAATGGCCCTCTCTGAGAAAAGGGCTCTAAAATAGATATAAAGAAAATTGATATATCCTCATAGTATGAGTATTGTTACTTTGAATATTCCCTGGAAAAATTTATATAGGATCAAATGATTCATTCTGTGACCATTTGGTGAAACCATATGAACACTGTATGTGATTTTGCAAAAGGATTTTAAACAATTTTCTCACTAAAAAAAAAAAAATGGAGGATAAATTGGTCATTCCATTTTTTCTTAAGTTACCTTTATAAGTTACCTTCTAAGGATTTTTTTCATTTCAATGATTTTTCACAATTACAAAAAAATATTTTGGGGATTAAAGAAGGAAGGTTTTAGGGGCACCTAGGTGCCTCAGTTGGTTAAGTATCCGACTTTGGCTCAGGTCATGATCTCATGGTTTGTGGGTTCGAGCCCCGCATCAGGCTCTGTGCTGACAGCTCAGAGACTGGAGACTGCTTTGCATTCTGTGTCTCCCTCTCTCTCTGCCCCTCCCCTGCTGGCGCTCTGTCTCTCTCTCTCAAAAATAAATAAACATTAACAAAAAATTTTAAAAAAGATTTTAAAGATAAAATTGACTTAAACTTCACATTTATAAGGTACACAAGTTGATGATTTTTGACATATGAAGGTATTCTTATTTTCAGGCTTCTTTAACTCAGTACAGTTATTTATGGGCTCATCCATATTAATGCATGGATCAACAACCCATTCCTTTGTGCTGGGCATATTACAATTTGTTATTCCTATCAGTAGGGACATAAACTTCCACTGGGTAAATAGAAGTGCAAAGGCAGGGTCATATGATATGTGTGTGTTTAACTTTTTAGGGAAGTTCCAAGCTGTGTTCCAAAATGTAGTGTTTTACATTCTCACCAGCACAGTGTGAGAATTCCAGTTCTTCCACATCCTTTTCAACACCGCATAAGACAAATGTATCTCCTTCTCACAGTCTCTTTAAAATAAAATTAAAAAAAAATTTTTTTAAAGAATAGAAGCACACTAAGGGGCACTAAGGAATTTACTCTTGAAATCATTGTTGCACTATATGCTAATTAATTTGGATGTAAATTTTAAAAAATTAAAAATAAAATTAAAAAAATGAATAGAAACACAAGACTTCCAGTTTTAGCTCTGACAAGTAAAAAGCTTAGAAGTCATAACTCTTATCAAGAAGAAAGTTGAACAAAGTGAAAATCAATGACTGTTCTTAAACTAATCAAGAAATTGGTTATGAAGTTGTATCTTCAAGTGTTTTTCAATTACATTTTTCTATTTGTATTGATGGTTAACATCTTTTAATATGTTTATTCCATATGTTTATTTATTAATTAGATATTCTCATTTTTTGAAATTCTTGTCTACTTTCTTAGTCCTATTTTTTATTTTTATTAATTGATGTATTTACCTTATGTATTTACGACACTAATTCTTTGCTAGGTTTATATGTAGAAAATAGATTTTCCCAGTTTGTGGCTCAATATTTCATGTCTCTGAGACATTTTTTTTTTGCATTTAAAAAGTTCATGACTTTAATTACTAATTTTAAATTGCCAGTATTTTCCTTTGTGATATTTTGTATTTTGTCTAAAAAATACTTTTTACACCAAGGTAATAAAATATTCTCCATACGGTTTTCTAGTTGTTTATAGTTTTGGCTTTTACATTTATGTATTTAATGTAAAGAATATTGAGTTTTATGTAAAGTATGAAACAGGTTTAATTTTTTTAACATGAATAACAAATGTTTTCACATAAATTATCAATTTTAGGGGCACCTGGGTGGTTCAGTCAGTTAAGCATCTGACTCTTGATTTTAGCTCAGGTCATGATCCTACAGTTTATGGAATCAAGCCCCAAGTCGGGCTCCCTGCTGTCAGCGCAGGGCCTGCATGGGATTCTCTCCATCCCTCTCTCTCCCTCCCCCTACCCTGCTTGCTTGCTCTCCCTTTTAAAATAAAAGACATTTTTAAAAAATTATCAAGTTAAACCTTTCCCCAGTGCCCTGTCAAACCACCTCAGTCATATTAAGGGCCCATGTTTATATGCCTGTCTCTATGCTATAAATTCTGATCCATGGGTCTGAGTATCTAAACCTAGGTTAGTAACACACTGTCTAATTACTATGATTTTATAGCCAGTTGTGCAGTTTTGTGGGGAAATTTTTTATTCATGATTATTTTGATTATTTACATTTCCTATAAATTTTTGGATTTTTGTTAGATGTACTAGATGTGCAGATTATTATGGAGTATATATCTTTATGATGTTGAATATTTCAATATATCAAGAAGATATATCTGTTCAGGACTCAGTAAATATATTTCAACAAAATTGCATTATTTTCTGCATAAAATCATGCATCTCCTGTTAGAATCATCCCTAGGTATCATATTTTTATGCTATTTTCAATAGTATATTTTACATTTGAATTTATTTGATAATAAATAAAGATTAAATTTTTTTAAATTATTTGATAACAGTTTATTATTCTTGAATGAAAATAAAATGATCTTTGCTGTGATTGTATTGGAAGAAAAAAATTGTATTAAAAATTTTTTTTTAATGTTTATTTATTTTTGAGAGAGAGAGGGAGACAGAGCATGAGCATGGGAGGGGCAGAGAGAGAGACACACACATAGAATCCGAAGCAGGCTCCAGACTCTGAGCTGTCAGCACAGAGCCTGACACAGGGCTCAAACCCATGAACTGTGAGATCATGACCTGAGCTGAAGTCAGAGGCGTAACCAACTGAGCCACCCAGAAACCCCTGGAAAAAAATTTCTGATTCATCATATATATATATATATATATATATATATATATATATATATATTCAGGAGTATATATATATATATATATATCCATCTTCTTTATCCATTCATCTATCTATAGAGACTTAGGTTGCTTCCATATCTTGGCTTTGTAAATAACACTGCAATGTACATAGGGATGCATATATCTCTTTGAATCGGTGTTTTCATTTTCTTCAGATAAATACTTAGAAGTGGAATTTCTGGATCATGTGGTAGCTGTATTTTAAATTTAAATTTTTTGAGGAAACTCCATACTGTTTTCCATAGTGGCTGCACCAATCTACATTCCTACTAACAGTGTACCAGGGTTCTCTTTTAACCATATCTTCACCAACACTTGTTATATTGTCCTTTTAATAATAGCCCAATCTAACCAGTGTGAGATGATATTTCATTGTGCTGATTTGTATTTCTCTGGTGACTAGTGGCGTTGAGTATCTTTTCATCTGCCTGTTAGCGATTTGCATATCTTCTTTAGAAAAAACATCTATTCAGGTCCTCCGCCCATTTTTAAATTTTTTAATATTAAGTTGTATAAATTCTATATATTTTGGGGGTGTTAACCCCTTATCAGAGGAATGATTTGCAAGTATCTTCTCCCATTTAATAAGTTGTCTTTTTGTTTTGCTAATGGCTTTCTTCCATTGTGCAAAAGTATTTTAGTTTTAAATAATCCCAGTTGTCTATTTTAACTTTTGTTACTCTTGCCTGAGAAGACTGGCCCCACAAAATATTGCTAACACTGATGTCAAAGAGTTTACCGCGTATGTTTTCTTCTAGTAGTTTTATGATATCAGGTCTTACATTCAAGTCTTTGAATTTATTTTTGTATATGGTATAAGATAGTGGTCTAGTTTCACTCTCTTGTGTGTAGCTGTCCAGTATCCCCAGTAGCATTTTTTGAAGAGATTATCTTTTCCCATTGTACATTCTTGCCTCCTTAGTCATAAATTAACTGATCATATATGCATGAGTCTATTTCTGGGCTATTATATTCTACTGATCTATGTATCTGATTTTATGTCAGTACCATACTGTTTTGATTACTATAGCTTTGTAGCATAGTTTGAAATCAAGAGAGTGTGGTATCTGTAGCTTTTTCCTGTTTCTCAAGATTGCTTTGGTTATTAGGGGTCTTTTGTGGTTCCTCTCAAACTTTAGGATTCTTTGAAAAATGTTCTGTAAACAATGCCACTAGTATGTTGATGGGGATTGCAATGAAACTGTATATTGCTTTGGATTTGGGGCATTTTAACAATATTAATTATTCCAATCCATGAGCATGGTATATCTTTCCATTTATTTGTGGCATTTTCAATGTTTTTCCAGTGTCTTACAATTTTCAGAGTATAGGTCTTTCACCGCCTTGGTCAAATTTATTTCAGGCATTTTATTATTTTTGTAAATGGGTTTTTTTTCTTAATTTCTCTTTCTGATAACTCATAATTTGTATATGGGAATGCAATTGATTTTTGAATAATTTTATATCCTGTGACTTTACTGAATTCATATATTAGTTCTAACAATTTTTGGTGGAGTCTCCAGCGTTTTCTATATACAGTATCATGTCATCTATATTTTTTTAATTAATAGATTTTATTTTTTAATAATAGTTTTAGACTTACAGAAAAACTGAGCAGATGGTACAGAGTTCCCATATCAATATCTCCACCCCACACATATAGTTTCCCCTATTACTAATATCTTTCATTAGTCTGGTGGATTTGTTACAAGTAATGAATGAATTAATAAAAAGCAATGGTTAACAAAATTCATAGATTACATTAATGTTCACTTGTGTTGTACAGTTTGTTGGATTTTGACAAATACATATCATCATGAATCCACCATTATAGTGTCATACTTAATAGTTTCACCACCCTAAAAGTCTCTGGTGCTTCACCTATTCATCCCTCTTCTCTTTCCTCCAAACTCTTGGCAATCACCAATATTTGTATTGTTTCTATAGTTTTGCGTTTTTTTTTCCCCAGAATATCATATAGTTGGAATCATATACTATGTAGCCTTTTCAGACAGGCTTATTTCACAAATCAATATGCATTTAGCATTCCTCCATGTTTTGGAGGGGACCTCATAGCTCATTTCTTTTTATCACTGGATAATATCCCATTGTATGGATGTACCATAGATTGTTTATCTGTGAACCTTTGAAGGACATTTTGATTGCTTCCACATTTAGGTGATTATGAATAAAGTTGCTATAAATATTTGTGTTCAAATTTTTCTGTAGACATAAGTTTTCAATTCAATTGAGTAATTATCTATGATCTTCCAAACCAGTGTACTGCTTTGCATTCCCACAAGCAATAAATGAGAGTTCCTGTTGCTTCACATATTCACCAGCAGTTGGTATTATCATTTTTTTAAATATTAGTCATTATAATAGTGGTATTTCATTCTTGTTTTTGATTATAATTCCCTAATGACATACAGTATGGGACGTATTTTCATATACTTGTTTTCCATCTGCATATATCCTTTGATGAGGTGTATATTCAGAAAATTTGTTCATTTTTATAATGGATTGTTTTCTCATTATTAAGTGTGTGTTCTCTGTAAATTTTGATACAAAATTTGAATATAATAACAATTTATTTATCAGACTATGTGTTCTGCAAATACTTTCTCCCAGTGTGTGTCTTGTCTTTTCATTTTGTTAACAGTGCTTTTGGAGGGCAGAGTTTTTAATTTAAGTTGCATTTAGGTCTATGATTGATTTTGAGTTAGTTTTTATGAAAGATTTAAGGTCTATGCTTCATTATTATTTTTCTTTTTGCTTCTGTATACCCAATTATTCTACTACCATTTGTTATGAATCCATTGATTTGCCTAGCTATTTTAAAATTCTTGCCTGATAATTCCAATATTTGTGTCATATCTGAGTCTTCAGCAATTCATCAAAATGACCATTTGAATGATCCTGTTACTAGCTCCAGCAGATTTTGCTTCAAGTAAGCAGATCGTGACTATCATTTTCTGTATTTGCCTGTGTCTCAAGATTTTGGACTAGTGCTTTCCCCTGTGACCTTAATTTTCAGCTGGATCTAAGAAGAGTTTGTTGATTTTCCACTCATTTAGCTTTTTTCTTGTTAAAATGAGAATGACTACTTCCAAGCTCTTTACATATTAGAGCTGAAACCAGTTCTTCTGATTTGTTTCTTATTCGTTAAATATGTCACACTAAATATTTATGTTTCTATCTTTTAATAAATTATGAGACAGTAAGCACATCTAATACCACTTCACTTATTCATATCATGTATGCCTGGAGACATGTGAGCTTGTATGCATTCACTCAAAAATTCCAACACAGCTTTAAGTATGTGAGGAACATGAAGATGAAGGGATAACATAGGAAGATGTGTGAATTATTTATGTTACCATAAAACTTGTCATCTTAAACCTTCCAAATAAATTGATTCCATCTCATTTTGGAAACAATAGAAATAGTCTATTTAGCTGCACAAATGGGCAGAAATATTTTTATTCAAGAGAGAAATGGTTTTACAGCATTTTACTTCTGAAGAGTAAATTGCCTTTTATAATTATAGAATAGCACTACTTTACATATTAGATCACATTTGCATTAATTTATTTTCAGATTATTATCATGGCAGAAGCTCTCAAAATTTCATATGAAATTTAATATGAATTGAAATCACCTAAAAACATGCAAAAATGCACATACATGCTAAAAAATAGAAACAGAATTATTATAAAATCCTTCAATGTGAAATTAGAAAAACAAATATTTATGAATATTTTTGAAGTAAAATGAATTCAGAATCTAAAATGTACAGTCAAAATTGGTAGATGTAGTCGTCTCTAAACCTCAGCTCCCCAAAATATGGAAACAGTAATAAAAAACATACTAGCCACCTAGAGATCCCAAGGTTTCCAGAAGAATGAAATGTGATAATAGAAAGAAAATTTATTGTTGAAATAAATACTACATTAAGAAAGTGAATGTTATCATCCTCAATTCTTAATACTATTATATCCATAAGAGGAGCAAGAAGAGACACAGAGAAGGGAAGAAGAAAGAAGAAAAAAGAGTGAGCTTAGGAATTTTACCTGTTTTCTAACATCCATCATGATTTGAACTATATTCCTCATCACAGAAATCTATCCCTGTAATGTCATGTATTGATTTCCAGATGATTTCATTTGAAAACCCGAAGATACAGCTTTTCCAGGATAAAAATTTTGCTTCAGTTTGGCAGGAGCAAACACTGGAATCACATTGTCAAGATCACAGATTTAATATTTAGTTGCTAAGATAAAGGATGCAGGAATTTTTTTTTCTTTAAATCTACTTAATCCTCTTATACTCATGACAAAGAGCAGTTGACTGAAGTTTCTTCTGAGGAAAACAGTTCCTAGAATAATACATGGCAAACTTGGGCAAAGCTAGACAAAAAAAAAAAAAAAAAAAAAGGAGAAATCTTCACTTTTCTATCTTTAAAACAAAAACAAACATTACTTTCATAATGTCATTGCCATATTCACATCAAAAATATTAACAAAATTCTCAAACACCCTGTAATATCCAATATTAAAATCACCTAATTATTCCCAAGGACCGTGTTTAGATGGCTTATTCAAACCAGGATCCAATCAGTAGTCACACATTGCATTTGGTTGTTATACCCGAAACATTTTCCAGTCTTCTTTGTTTTTTGATATGGACTTTTTGAAGAAAGTGGGCTGGTTGCCTCTAGAGTATTTGGATAGATATTTGCTTATCCATTCATTGTATTCCTCTATCACCTAAATTTTCTATTAAAAAAAAGTTAGTTTACAAGTTTTGAATATAGTCAAGTAAAAATGTATTAGGGAACACATCATTGGTGATGGAATGTCATTTATATAGTATCACATGAGTATCCATGTGACACACACTTGTTTCACTGTGTGGTGTTTAATGTTTTTAGATATTAATCCTTAGATGTGTTGATTTTGAGGTGCTAGTGGGCATCTAAGTGAGAATGTGAAATACACTGATATTTAGATTAGGAGTTGTGGAAATTTACATGAATTGGAAAGAGATTTGGTGGATTGAAGACATGAGGTACAAAGAAATCATGCAGGGAGGGCATAAAAGGCATGGAAATAAGAAGGCCAAAGACAGGTAAAAAGAAATTGTGCAGGAGGGTGCCTGGGTGGCTCATTCAGCTAAGCCTCCGATTTCTGCTCAAGTCATGATCTCACAGTTCATGAGGTCAAGCCCCACGTTGGGTGCTGTGCTGACAGCTCAGAGCTTGGAGCTTGCTTCGGATTCTGTGCCTCCCTGTCTCTTTGCCTCTCCTCTCTCTCTCAGACTAAGACAAATATGAGAGAGGGGAACCTCTCTCTCTCTTTTTCTCTCTCTCTCTCAAAAGTAAATAAAGATTGAAAAAAAAATTTAAAAAAGAAAGAAATAATGCAGGAGGGCATATAAGGCATGAAAATAAGAGGACCAAAGACAGAAGAATCCTAGGAAAGAAATTTAAATAAAAGGCAGAAGGTAAGGCAGCAAAAACAAGGAAAGCATGGAAACAAATATCAGTATATCCCCAATACATTCCTGTTCCTAGAATAAGATCATAAGATTTTATAGATATTGCTTTTATTTGGAGGAAGAAAATGTGACTAAACAGTTTTATTGAGGCATAATTGATATATAATAAACTACACATTTAAATCATACTATTTGATAAGCTTTGGTGTATGCATATAGCTATGAAATCATCATCACAATTAAGGCAGTAAATGTATTTATCATGCCCAAAGATTTCTTCATGCCCTTCTTTTCGAAGTTAAATAACAAACTTTTATTTATTTTTAAAAAAATTCTTTTCAAGTGTAGTTGACCAATGTTAGCTCATTTTTTAGGTGTACAACATAGTGACTCAACTTCTCTATACTTTTTTTAAGGTTTATTTATTTTTGAGAGAGAGGGACAGACAGCGCATGAGTGAGGGAGGGTCAGAGAGGGAGGGAGACACAGAGTCCGAGGTAGGCTCCAGGCTCTGAGCTGTCAGCACAGAGCTGGACGCAGGGCTTGAACACATGGACCGTGAGATCATGACCTGGGCCGAAGTCGGATGCTTAACTGATTGAGCTACCCAGGCGCCCGCTCTATATACTATTCTCACCACAAGTGTACTTATTATTTGTCACCATGCAGTCATACAACACTATTATAATACCCCAACTGTATTCACTATGCTGTGCCTTTTATTCCTGTGATGTACTTGTTTCATAACTGTATCTCACAATTTCCTTCACCCAGCTTGTCCATTCTCCCACCCACCTTCCCTCTGGCAACCATCAGTTTGTTCTCTGTATTTATAGGTATGACTCTGCTTTTTGTTTATTTATTCATTTTTTTTTAGATTCCACATATGAGTGATATCATATTTGTCTTAGTCTGACTTATTTTGCTTAGCATATTACCCTCTAGGTCCATCTATGTTGTGTAATAGCAAGACCTCATTCTTTTTTAATTTAATTTTATTTTATTTTCAATATATGAAATTTATTGTCAAATTGGTTTCCATACAACACCCAGTGCTCATCCCAAAAGGTGCCCTCCTCAATACCCATCCCCCACTCTCCCCTCCCTCCCACCCCCCATCAACCCTTAGTTTGTTCTCAGTTCTCAACAGTCTCTTATGCTTTGGCTCTCTCCCACTCTAACCCCCTTTTTTTTTTCTTCCCCTCCCCCATGGGTTCCTGTTAAGTTTCTCAGGATCCACATAAGAGTGAAACCGTATGGTATCTGTCTTTCTCTGTATGGCTTATTTCACTTAGCATCACACTCTCCAGTTCCATCCACGTTGCTACAAAGGGCCATATTTCGTTCTTTCTCAATGCCACGTAGTACTCCATTGTGTATATAAACCACAATTTCTTTATCCATTCATCAGCTGATGGACATTTAGGCTCTTTCCATAATTTGGCTATTGTTGAGAGTGCTGCTATAAACATTGGGGTACAAGTGCCCCTATACATCAGTACTCCTGTATCCCTTGGATAAATTCCTAGCAGTGCTATTGCTGGGTCATAGGGTAGGTCTATTTTTAATTTTCTGAGGAACCTCCACACTGTTTTCCAGAGTGGCTGCACCAGTTTGCATTCCCACCAACAGTGCAAGAGGGTTCCCGTTTCTCCACATCCTCTCTAGCATCTATAATCTCCTGATTTGTTCATTTTGGCCACTCTGACTGGCACGAGGTGATACCTGAGTGTGGTTTTGATTTGTATTTCCCTGATGAGGAGCGACGTTGAGCATCTTTTCATGTGCCTGTTGGCCATCCGGATGTCTTCTTTAGAGAAGTGTCTATTCATGTTTTCTGCCCATTTCTTCACTAGGTTATTTGCTTTTCGGGTGTGGAGTTTGGTGAGCTCTTTATAGATTTTGGATACTAGCCCTTTGTCCGATATGTCATTTGCAAATATCTTTTCCCATTCTGTTGGTTGCCTTTTAGTTTTGTTGGTTGTTTCCTTTGCTGTGCAGAAGCTTTTTATCTTCATAAGGTCCCAGTAGTTCACTTTTGCTTTTAATTCCCTTGCCTTTGGGGATGTGTCAAGTAAGAGATTGCTACAGCTGAGGTCAGAGAAGGACCTCATTCTTTTTTATGGATGTGTAATATCCCACTATGTGTGTGTCCGTGTGTGTGTGTGTGTGTGTGTGTGTGTGTGTGTGGAGTATACTACATCTTCCTTATCTGTTTGTCTATTGATAGACACTTAGGTTGACCTCTTTGTAACTTCTCTGTCTGACTCCCCAGATAATTACTGATCTGCTTTCTGTCATTATGGATTGATGTGCATTTTCTAGAGTGTTATATAAATGGAATCATATACTATGCACTCTTTATCATTTGGCTTCTTTTGCTTAGCATAATTATTTTGAGATTTATCCATGTATTTACATAGTTCAATAGTTCATTCACTTTTGGTGTGGAGTAATATTTCATGGTATTGATATTCTACCATCCATTTACTTGTTGATAAGACAAAGTCTCCAATAAATCTATTATTTGAGTCAACCAATATTTAAACTCCTAGAATGGCCAGATTCAGGGCTAGGTATGTAGTGGGAAAGAGAACAAGACGGATAAGCCCTAACGTTTTGGAGTTCATAGTTTTACCCAAGAAAAATAAATCACATGTCCATACAAGACTTACTTACAAATGGGAATAACAGTTTTATTGGCATAAAACTGTATTCAAATTATTGTTTACTAATAAGAATAGAATGGCTGAATCATATGGTATGTTTATATCTAAACTTTTAAGAAACTGCCAAACTGTTTTCCAATATAATTATACCATTTACATTCCCATCAAGAGTATATGAGAATACCAGTTCTCATACGTCCTAATAACTTGTAATAATAATTTTAGTGATTTTACAATTAGTATTTCATCACAATTCTCATTTATATGTCTCTAATGACTGATGATGGTGAACATATTTTCATGTATTTATTTACCATTTGTATGTATTCTTTGGTAGAGTCTGTAAATCTCTTACTGCTAAGGTAAGGTAGGTTACAGGTCTGGGTCAGTTTGTACTGATTGATTTTTCTCCTTATATGGATTATGTTTTTTCTGTTTCTTTGTATGCCTGATGATTTTTAATGGATGTCAAACATTGTGAATTTCACCTTGCTAGGTGTTAGGTATTTTTGTATTTTTATAAATATTTTTGAGCTTTGTTCAGAGGTAGTTAAGATACTTGGGAACAGTTTAATCCTTTAAGGTTTTGCTTTTAAGATTATTAGCTGGATCTTGAGCAGTATTCACAGTAGGCTAATTATTGCCACTACTGAGGCAAAACTTCTGAATACTCTACCCAGTGACCCTCTCAATTATGAGTTTTCCCAATCTGGCTGATGAAAATAGTCACTAGTCCTCAGCCTATCTGATGGAGAGCACTGTTGCCTCTAACTCTTCCAGTTAGATTTCCCCTAGCTTCAGGTTTTTCTCATTTACATGCAATGAACAGTACTTAGTGCTTGAAGGGGATACTCCATAGATCTCATAGCTTTGTCTCTGGATGTATCACTCCTCTCTGTTACTCTGTCCTGCACTTGTCAATGTCCCTGACTCTCAGCTCTGTCTTCTTAGCGCACATATTCTGCCAGCTCTGCCTTTTTTCCTCCCTCCATGGGCCACATCCCAGAAACATCTTCATATTGTAATCCTAGGCTCTTACAGGGATTACTGTCCTTACTTGCCTGATATCCACTGTCTTGAAAACTGTCATTATGTATATTTGTCTGCTTTTTAGATTATTTCTGGTGGGTAGGTTATTCATCTTCCTGATACTTCATCTTGGCTGGAAGTATAAGATGCTTTGTTTCAGTTTTTAAATTGTTGCTTTCCTTTTTCCCCATTAAAAAACATAAAAAGAAAATCTAACTTACACCTCTTTTTATACCTGAAGGGAAGAATTGACAATGCCCTTTTTTCATATTTGTATATATTTCAACTGAGCACCATTTTCAGGTCACCTAACTTTAGTCATTTGAGATATGTTAACATTTCCATGACCATAAGTCAATTAATCTCTTATTTCAATATGCAAGTAAAAATTATAATGCTATTTAGGTGTCTTATGGACTCATCTAATACCAGCAACACTACAGTTATTCCAGGGTGAGGAGAAAGTTAATCTTCAATCATCTTTTCTTTTTGGACATTATACTGGACTGTTGCTTGAAATGATTTTTAATATATTCACAAAATTATTATATCTGTCCAAAGAATCCTAGATGTAAGACTCAATAAATCCAGTATTTCTTTATAGTTAAATAGTAAACTAGATTTATAGGCATTTCTAGGTTATGTGACCAGGGAATTTGGTAGAACTCTGCCCTTAATTCTATCAAAATGAATATCAAAAGAAACAAAAGAAAGAAAGTACAGCAGAACTATGAACTAAATATGGAAGAAAACATATGCCAAAATCCAGAGGGACTTTACCCTAATTACGTTAATTATGAGAGAAAGTTTAGAAACACTATTATGAACTAGTAACCATATGTTCCATCTTCTGATAGAAAGTAGTACAAATAGCATCAAAGATGCTGGAAAAAAATTATTAAACTCTATTGTTCCCATGATTCTGGGATGGAAAGGCTCAATTAACCTGGGAAATAAACTATAGTTCTCCAAATGCATAGGAACTCTCAAATGAGCTAACAGTAATCTAGGAATCTCTTTTTCCATCTCTTTCCCCATGTGCCCCATCATCTTTCTCTTCCAAACATCCAGTAGAGATTTTAGCCATCCAAACAACGATGAAAATGGACATATATGGAAAATGGTACTCTGGCCTCTGAACACAAAACGTGCAATAAAACAAAATCTTGTAAACTGTGTTTTTGAAAGGAAAAATTATAAAAGCAAGGCATTCCAAGAAATACAGTTGATGGTCTTGAGTGAAAGTCCCAATTTACAAGCTACCTTTTTTTTTTTTTTTCTATATCGCTTATTTCCTCTCTGTCACTATTTGTTAATTTAATGAGGTGATTAGATGAGAGTCACCTGGATGGCTCAGTTAAGTGTCTGACTCTTGATTTCAGCTCAGGTCATGGTCTCTGGCTCATGAGTTCCAGCCCCACATTGGGCTCTATGTTGACAGTGAGGAGCCTGCTTGGGATTCTTTCTCTCCTCTTTCTCTGCCCCTCCCCCCTTCTCTCTGTCTCAAAGTAAATAAACGTTAAAAAAGCAAAACAGGGGCGCCTGGGTGGCGCAGTCGGTTAAGCGTCCGACTTCAGCCAGGTCACGATCTCGCAGTCTGTGAGTTCGAGCCCCGCGTCGGGCTCTGGGCTGATGGCTCAGAGCCTGGAGCCTGTTTCCGATTCTGTGTCTCCCTCTCTCTCTGCCCCTCCCCCGCTCATGCTCTGTCTCTCTCTGTCCCAAAAATAAATAAACGTTGAAAAAAAAATTTTTTTTTAAAAAAAGCAAAACAAACAAAAAAGAGATGATTAGATGAAATAGAGCATGTGGAATGTTTAGCCCGGGAGCTTGTATACAGGAAACATTCAGTAAGTTTAATTACTGCCATTGTCACCATCACCATCATCGTCATTTTCTTTCTATTGTTGTATGGAAAAATTAATAGCAAGAATTTTAACTTAGCAAGAAAAAGAACATGGTACAAGTCAAAACACAGGACATTAGGTTCAAAGCCCTAGCTAGTAACATAGAATATACATAATTCCAGAAATCTCCTCCAAAAAGATATAAATAACAATGCCGTAGGTAAGTTTAGTGAGATTTAACAACTATTCCTTATGAAAATGCTGAGTGTATTGAAAATGGAAGGGTATTTTCTTCATGTGATAAAGAATGTCTGCTATTCTGAAATCCAGTAGCCAATATTACACTTAACAGAAAAACAGTGGTGGCACATCCTTGAGTCTGGAACAAACAACAGTAAGGTAAATAAATAAGAGCTCTTGCTATTGGAAAGGGAGACACTATCATCATTTTCTAATAATAATTTCTTTTGCTTCAAAACCCTAGAGTTTCTTCTGAAGAATTTCTTCAAAAGCCTTTGAAATTAATAAGGGATATAAATAATACACTAACTTAGACAAAAATAAATCCCTGGTGTATTTAATTTTGAAAATAAAACCACTTAACTGAAAGAAAATGTAGACTAATTTTCCACAAGATGAGGAAACATATTTTAAACATAAAATCAAAGGGGGAAGTCAACAAGGATAAGTTTCAAATATTTTATTATATTAAAAAAATCTTAATCTGTATCATAAAACTAAAAGCAAAATGAAAACCTACAAAATGAGAGAAACAATTGCAAAACATTGCATAAAATGGTTAAATTTCTTGGAAGTTATGAAGTAAATACAAATTCATAAGAATAAAAATATCCCTTAATATAAATGGGAAAGGCATGAATTTCTGGTATATTAAAAAAAGAACAGTTAACACATATATGAAAATAAGTAGCATTCAAAGTAATGAAAGTTGAAATAATACAATCTTTAACTAGAATATTAGAAAAGATTTTACAAAATATATAAATTAATGTTCAAAAGGGTATGCCATTAGTACACCACAATTATATATTGTGTCCGATATTTATCAAGCAGTTATTGTACTAAATCTTTCCCATACAGTATATTTATACAAATAGCATTAGTCTATAAATATGCATAACACCCTTATGAAGTAGGTACTTATTAACATCACTTTACAAAAAATAAATAAGTAGATAGGCACAGAGTGATTAAGAACTTGTCCAAGCACACAGTTAACTAGAAGTAAATTAAGGCTCTAACTCTTGTGGTCTGATTAGAGATTCTACCTTATTAATCAGAGCTATGATAGTATCATTACAAATTTTTCTAAAAAATTATTTAAACACATTGTATCAAAGATCTTAAAAAAGTACTTGTTCTTTAATATTTTAATTACTTTTTAGATTAATGAGCCAAATATTCAAAAATATGAACAAAATCTTATGCATACAAATGAATAACAGCATTATTTATTAAAATGTAAAAACACAATATCTAATATTAGTATAATTTAAATTATGATATACAATTTATGAAATGTTATTCAATCAACAATGTGCGTTAATATAAATTTTAATGTCACAAAAAATGTTTGTGATGTAGTGAAGAATAAAAATGATGCAGAAAAGTAAGGGTATAATGAAAACAAAATTTATTGTTATCTTGGTTTAAAAAAGAAATTTATAGTATTGCCTTTAAAAATTGGGTACAGGTTCTTCATGTCACTATTAACATTTACATCTCTCACCTATGTTATAAATATCCATTTAAATTTATTAATGTCTTATAAAACAGTTTAAAGACAAAAATGCAATATAAAGTGATACAGTGAATATGATAAAAATATGAATATTTTTAACTACCCTGTTAAAAACAGAAATAGTCTAAAACTTTTGTAGGATTGTTCTTGATAGTTACATTATAGTGCTTCTTATTCTATGACTCAGTTTACTTTCCCAATTATTTCTATTAAATGTATCATATTTCCAGTGTTTAATAATGGCAACTAACTTATCATTAAAAACAATGACTATTATGCAGCCATAAAAAAGGATAAAATCATGCCATTGGAGACAACATGGATGGACCTACAGGGTACTATGCTAAGTGAAATAAATTAAACTAAGAAAGATAAATACCATATGATTTCACTAGTGTGTAACCTAAACAAACAAATAAATAAAAACCAAATGAATGAGTAAACAAAAAGAAGAATCAGACCTATAAATACAGAGAACAAACTGATGGTTGCCAGAGGGGAGGCGCTGGGGAGGTTGTGCAAAATGGGTGAAGAGGGTGGGAGATACAGGCTTCCAATTATGGAATATGAGTAAATCACAGGAATAAAAAGCACAGCATTTTACATGTAATAGTGTCATACGGCAATAGATGGTAACTACACTTGTGAACACAGCATAATGTATAATCTTGTAGGATCACTCTATTGTCCGCCTGAAATCAATGTAATAATGTGTGTCAGCTATACTCAAAACAAAAAACAGGGGCGCCTGGGTGGCGCAGTCGGTTAAGCGTCCGACTTCAGCCAGGTCACCATCTCGCGGTCCGTGAGTTCGAGCCCCGCGTCAGGCTCTGGGCTGATGGCTCAGAGCCTGGAGCCTGTTTCCGATTCTGTGTCTCCCTCTCTTTCTGCCCCTCCCCCGTTCATGCTCTGTCTCTCTCTGTCCCAAAAATAAAAATAAACGTTGGAAAAAAAAAAATTAAAAAAAAAATAAAAATAAAAATAAAAAAACAAAAAACAATGGAATGTTCTGAAAAGGCCACAAAGAGCTAAAAATACAGAGGGAATAAAATGACCAAGCTGGAATTTAAGTGAATGAGAAACCAGAGCAGTATGTTGAGGCAAGAAACTCCTATTGTACTAATGGGAATTTGCTTGATCTAACAGGAAACTGACTTTTGTAGTGACCAGGACAGAGGTCAATGCCCGGGATTACCAATATTGGGGAATTGAAAAAAAATCTAAGTGACAATTATGTCTTCAGGACAAATAAAAATCAGAAAAAGATTTCCACCCCATCTAGCCAACTATGCAGCATTGTGGAGAGTTGATTTGGCTTTCATGCATCAACTTAGTCCCAGAAATATATGACTTTTTCAAAGTAAAGAAGCAGGTCAGGAGCAAAACTGGTTCTTGAACACAAGACTTACTTTAATACTAATGCTGTTTGTTCTAACCCAAATTGTTGAAGATTGTAGAGTATTTTATGGTGTTTTAGTTTTTATTTCATGTTTCCTACAATGGCATTCCCTCCTGTTCCAGATGGATATAACTATAGCCCCATGCTGAAATAATATCTTCAGAAAACACATAATTAGATGCCTGTGAGAAAATGGCAATAATGACGAGGGTGTTATTAATCATAGTGGCACCTGGATGCTTTTTTCCTATGTACGTCCTTGTATAATAAGTACAATCTTCCATCTCTGACAAAGAGGATTTTAAAAACACTTTATAAACCAAAGAATATCCTTCCAAACTAGGAAAGAATTATGTATAATGAATTCCCATCAGTGGTCTCCCAGCTATCCAGCTATCAAAGTATTTTCTAAAATTTGAGGTCTAATATAAATTGTATTTCCCTCATATTGATAGACATGGTCATTTACATCTAAGATAAAAACAGCCAGGTAACACACTTTGCAGAGACTCATGAAAATTAATTTAGGAAGATTAAGACTTAGATCCCTGAGATGAACACAAAGCCATGGTTCATAGCCTTTGCCATTTAGGCCAGTCATTCTCAATAGGATGGAGGGGAAAGGTGAAATTTCCCAGGAGAAATGTGGCAATGTGTGGAGACATTTTGGGGTGTCATACTGGGGATATGATATTGGCAGAGGCCAAGGATCTACAATGCACAAGATAGCCGCCTACAACGATTAATTATCTGCTCAAATATATGATTAGGGCTGTGGCTGAGAAACCCTGCTTTAAGCTGAGTTTATCACTGATTATTTCCAAATGGCTAAATCATTCAAAGATGATTTTGTTCCATTTCACTTAATGCCAAGTTCTATATTTCCCTGTGGAGAGACTTCCCTAGAATCATGCTTTGGTCAAAAGTCAGAATCTTTCCTTACCCCTTATTACTCATTCGTCGCAGGAAGAGAAGAGATTTTCTGATTAGCAAATTTAAAAGAAAATACTAAACATGTTTATTTCAGCTTCCCCCTCCCTCCTTTTTCAGAAACAAATTGCTCACAAATGCAAACATGCTAGGCATACCCCACTTCTCCATATCTGTTTGCCAAAGAAGTCCACACCAGTGAGTTCTAAAGTTATCCACTCATGCCAATGACAATGCGAAAGACTGGTTCAAATACAGCAAGCTGATTGGCTATCTTGTGTCCAAACCAGGAACCCTAGCCATTAAGCAGATTTAACTTATCTCTATCTTTTAGAACCCCGTGCCCTTCTCCCTAATTGGTTCAGAACTCAATGTAAAGGAGAGGAGTTTCATCACTGTATCCTCTCTAATTTTCTACAATTCCTATATTCCCAAGTATTTCAACAATTTAGCCTTCTCTACAGTCACACTTTCATACCGCTTCCTTGATGGTTTTGTTTATCATTACCTTATTTTCTGAACTGTTCCAATTACTTAGTTTGCCTCTATTTTTGTTCACCTTCTGTCTATCCTCATGCTCCACCATATTGATCTCAGAACACGGTTCCAATGAGGAGAGCATTTGCCATGCCTTCAATTTTTCCTCTCTCATTCTATCCATAAAAATACCCAAATTTCGGAGACCCTGGCTGGGTCCGTAATGGAACATGTGACTCTTGATTTTGGGGTTGTGAGTTTGAGCCCCACATTGCATATAGAGGTTACTTAAAATTTAAATTTAAATTTAAATTTAAAAAATATATTAATAATACCTAGATTTCTTTTTTTTTTAATGTTTATTATCGAGAGAGAGAAAGAAGTAGTGTGTGAGTGGGGGAGGGGCAGAGAGCAAGGGGGACAGAGGATCTGTAGTTGGCTCTGTGCTGACAGCAGAGAGTCTGACCTGGGTCTTGAACTCACCAACGGTGAGATTATGACCTGAGCCGAAGTCTGATGCTTAATGGTCTGAGACTCAGATGCACCCATGTGCCTCTAAATACCCAAATTTCTTAGCATTAATTTCAAGTATCTTTTCAACTGTTCCAACCCACACTTCAAATCTACACTTCAAACAAATTGAAACAATGATGATCCTCCTTACATGCTCTGTACATTTCCATCAATAGAGTGAATATAGTGTGAACATAAGACTCTAATGTGATAGACCAATGACTTAAGCTCTCTGTGCTTCTATTTTTTCAGTTATTTAATAAAGGATTAATTATCCCTGGCTTGCTTTCTCACAGGATAATTATGAGATTTAGAAATATATACAAGAATGATGTGTCAAGTTAATGCAAATGTAAGATGCTAATATAATAATAAGGAAATGTACATAGCTCAAATGTATATAGACAGGACTTTGGCTGTAATTGTCAATGATTGGCAAGATCTCTTATTATAATTCCCTACATTTAATTTGCAAGAGGTTAATACTAACTTAAAGATTAAAATGCTCACATTTTACAATCATGTCATAAATTTTGTGTTACATTAACTTTTTGTTATTATTTTACTTTTAACAGAAAAGTGAAAAATTATAAATTGTCAGTGTTTATTAAGTGTGCATTTACAGGGTTCATGTAGATTTTGAAGTTAATACATCCTTTAAGATGAATGTGTCTAGGAGCTTTGAGCATTCACACATCAGTGCAGTGAATAATAATATTCTGCTTGCGTAATGCTTTTCTCTGAGAGCTCAAAGCACTTTACATATTACAAAATTGTGCAAATTAATACCTATGTATAAACTCAGAAACTAAAAGTCAAGCAAAACTGTTAAAAAAGAAAGTGGGCTAACAAAAATATTGTAAATTCTCCAGTGGTAATGATAGATAGCAGATATAAAGTAACTACTATAAACCATGGATTACTATTGTGGGGGGAAGGGGTTCTCATATCTTGTTAATATCCAGGCTAGTTAGTTATTATTATCCCCATTATCTCCATTCACAGATGAATAAACTAAGAATCTGAGAGGTTGTATGATATGTCCCAGGCCTTCTAGCTACTGAATAAAAGTCCTAAAATTCAAATCCATAATTCACTTGATAGTCCCCACAACATGCACACAGTTCTGCTCAATCTGTAAAATTACATGCAATTCTCCAAAGCTGTGCTTTCTCGAGAGAAACCACATTATCATTCAACTTTGTAACTTTGACAGTGCAAATTTCAACAATATTTCAGCTAATGTCGCCATATGCTGGAAGAAAAAGTTGAAATCCATAAAAGTGACTTGATTAGTCACTGCCAAATACCAAGTTTGAGTCCCACCAGTGATTTTTTTTTTTTTTTGTATTCTGGTAGAAAAAAATATTTATAACTAGATGTAAATATAACTTGTATGTCATAAACACAAAACAACTAACAGTGAAATTCCATTGAGGCTGGAATATATAAGGTATGATGCAACATTTCCCAGATGTGGGCAACTTGGAAAGGGCAGAATTTCAGGTAAGGCAGGGCTCTGCAATTGAGGAAAGAAGGAAGGGAGGCAGGAGGAAGGGAGTGGGAAAAATACTATATGTGAAAAGGATTGTACCTCAGAGGAGATCATTTTTCTGGTAACACTCAACCCAAACCAGATTGTTTCCTGCTTCGAGTAGGAAAAAATTTTTTTTTCATTTTCTTGGAAGCCCATGTAATCTCTTTGTAAGTCATTCATAAAAAGAAATATTGCTGAAGCTTCTTGGCCAGCTAAACATGTTTGTATTTAAGGGGAGAAAATTTCCTGAATTTGCAGCATTTGTATAAATCTGTACAATGATTACTAAGAAGAAGAAATAATCAGATTAAGCAGAAATGCAGCTGAAGTCTTGTATATGGAACAGAAATTCTTTTTTATTAAAGAATTTTGAGTACATTCTGACCAAAGCTTTGGGGACTATCCACAATAGTGAATCATGTGAGGATGTAGCTAGTGTGGTATGGGATCTTGTGATAAATAGAGGAACCAAAAGGGAAGTATAAACAAAAAAGGAGAATGTGAACAATTACCATGAGAAATCAGTACTCTAATATGTCTAAGCACAGGGCTTTAACTGTGCATGAGACAGGACTGATTGTCAATAATAAAACTACACTGTAGTTATGGTCGATTATTATTTATAATTCCATCTGTTTGATTGCAGATGTGTGTATTCATTTGCTTAAAACTTGTCTATAGTTCGTTCCTATTCTCCTGACAGCATTAGAAATAATATTTCCCTTATATTCTTAAGAAGAGAAACTAAAACAAGCTAACTCAAATTTTCTTTTTTTAATCAAAGTTTATTTATTTATTTTGAGATAGCATGAGTGGGGAAGGGGCACATAGAGAGGGAGACAGGGAATCCCAAGCAGGCTCTCCACACTGTCAGCACAGAGCCCGATGCCTGGCTTGAATTCATGAACCATGAGATCATGTCCTGAGCCAAAATCAAAAGTTGGATGCTTAACCTGTTGAGCCACCTAGGCACCCCGCTAACTCAAATTTTCAATCAAAACTGGGATACCTGAATGAGGGAGGCTTTAAGACTTCACCCTAGTCTCAGGTTAGGGTCTCTGGAAATGGACGGTAAGTCAGAGATTTAAGTGCAAGATGTTATAAGGATCAGCACCTGTGAAGGAAGGTAAAAGAAACAGAATTGGGCAGAGAAAGAAGTCAAACAAATGCATGTGAGATAAAGCCTGGCCAGTCGAACGGGGAGTTGGAAGAAGCGGTGCCTTAGAATTTTTTTTTTTTTTTGATTTGTCAAAATATCTGGGCCTTGCTTCCTCTGCCTCACTCTGTTATGCATGTGAGTGGGGAAAAGTGAGACCATGAGTAAGGCAGGGATCTTCTGTTGTGGCAACCACTGCAGGAGTTGACCCTGACCTTGTGCAGCTGGACAGAAAGTCCTTTAAAGGATTCTATAGAGTGCCATGTAGAGCCATATTACAGCCTAAGGCAGAAGGGAAACTTCACAATACTTATCCCATCTGTATTTAAATATTAATATTTGAGGGGCGCCTGGGAGGCCTAGTTGGTTAGCTGTCCGACTTCAGCTCAGGTCATGATCTCATGGTTGGTGACTTCGAGCCCCACATCGGGCACTGTGCTGACAGCTCAGAGGCTGGAGCCTGCTTCGGATTCTGTGTCTCCTTCTCTCTCTGCCCCTCCCCCGCTCATTCTCTCTCTTTCTCTCTTTCTTCCTCTCTCTCTCAAAAATAAACATTAAAAATTTAAAAACATAAATGTTAATATTTGATATATCATTCATTTTTGCATTAATTTTGACCAATAGATTGTGTTCAAATACCTTGCTTTCCAAGATTTTTTGGCACCCCCTTAAATTTTACAACTTTATTCTAAGCCCTATCTCTTAATCTACCAAATTACTTAGAGAAAGAAATGAAAAAGATCATCTCCTGTGCTTTCTCTTCCAGAAGGCACATTGTCTTCCAGAAGCCTTTAGTCCCATAGAGATCTAATCAACAGTTTGTTGTAACAGAAAACAGTGTTGAACAAAACCTCAGAAATACAAAGTTTATGTCCCATCTCTACTAACTAGTATAAATCATTGTACTTTCTTTGCAGAGTACCTGTGATGCCCTATATCTCCATGAGTCAAAACACTTGAGAGAATTTAGAAGACATAGTTGCCATATGGCTTAAAAAATATTAGGAAATTTCACTGGCCACATAACATCTACCATATAGATGGATGTCAGATAAGGTGTGACTGAGAAATAGAAGTATTCACAAAGACTTTAGAAGTACCAAGTATCAGAATATTCTCTACATGCTTTTAAATTCCATTCAACCTATCATCCAGCCAGCTCACATAATGAAAATAGCAAGGGGAAAATTTTTTAGTGTCATCTCTTCAGGAACATTTTTCTCCTTTAATGCAACATGATTTTCAAAGCCACCATACATTTGTCATTATATTTTAAAGCATATGAGAGATATGAATTCTTATGAGGAAGAATGTATATTTGAGATAAAATGATTTTGAAGCACTTTGCAGTGCAGGCTTCCTTATCAAGAAGGCTACTTTTATTTCTTGTGTTCTATCTCTACTAAGGCTTAGCTGTGAAGCTAGCGTCAGAATGTAACCTGGCAGAAGGAAACACCTAGTATGTGTCTCTAATGGTCTAGGGAAAATCCCGGGTATTGAGAAAGTGAAAAGGAAAAAGAAAAATGTCTCCATTTTGTCTGAGATTATGGGAGAAGAAAGGGTTCCATTTTGGCAGCAAAGCAGAGAGCTAGGCAAGTCTTCCCATGCTCCATACCTAGACCAAATTGCCAGAGGAGAGAGATGTGTTTGGAGTTGTTGAGGGAGATGCTGAAGGCAGAGGGTCCCTGAAAGGAGATTACTATACATATCTGTCTAAGGCCAACCTGTAGCAACCCCAGCCAAGTGTCCCCTGCAGCATAGCACTGTTAGACAGAAGGCTTCTTTTTTAGCTTTCCTGATAGGGTGCTTATCTGTTCTGGTTTTCATAGAACTATCCCAGTTTTAGCACTGAAATGTTCACTTGCTGGGAAATACTTCAGGTCCAGGCAAACCAAAACAATTGGTCATATTTCCCAAGCCATATTCATTTTGTCTATGCAGAAAGGACCAAAGATTCCCGTGTTCCCTTTAGGTTCTGGTACACAGATTATAGCCAATTTGGTAGCAACAGTCCTTCCATAGATTAGACCATGGTAACACAGAGTGATGAAACCTGACAGCAATAATTTGGCATAGACAGTTTAGGCCCTGGCAAGATAGGTAATGTGGTAGACATGCAGAAGTTGCATCTACAAGAGCCTAGGTGAGATAATATCAGATAGGTGGCAGCGACCAGCCCTGTCTGAGACACAAGAGAATAGATCAGAAGTGTCATTGAGAACCTTGAGCTGCCAACTCTAGGAGACCAAACAGTAAGGCCACTGATGAAGAATACTGATAATTAAGAGAATCTAGGGGCACCTGGGGGGGCTTATTTGGTTGGGCATCCGACTTGGACTCAGGTCATGATCTTACAGCTTGTAGGCCCGAGCCCTGTGCTGGATTCTGTGCTGACAGCTCAGAGCCTAGAGCCTGCTTCAGATTCTGTGTCTCCCTTTCTGCCCCTCCCCCACTCTCACTCTGTCTCCCTCTGTCTCTCTGTAAATAAGCATTAAAAAAGAGAGAGAATCTAGCAGATTCCATGTAGATTTGAGGCCCTATATTTTTTTTTCTTCAAGGACATGGTCAGCCTCTCATACACTTAAATATCACTTTTTGGAGAAAAATGTGTGTATGTGTGTATAAGGGGAAACATGTTTGAAAGACTAAATATGTAGTCAAAAGAAACTGCATGTTTTGTAACCCTCATAAAATAATTTATTTAAACAAGGATCACCCATGCACACTAAAACTATTGAGTGAAATATGTTCACAGAGGACTGAATATTTGAATGGATATAAAGTATGACCCATGAAATATATGTTGCAAAGAGAAAGTATAACTTTATAAACTCTTTAATGAAGTAATCAATCTTAGCATCACTAATGGTGGGACAACCAGAAGTCATGTACCTTCTGACATAATGCAATATGAAGCATATAGCATCATCTGCAAAGTTTTCTTATTAGAAGGGTTCAAGCTACATGTGTGTCATTCTATAGGACAATTGACCTGCTATCTTCAACAAGTTGGTGGTATAAAAAGAAAAGGAGAGACTCTTCTAGATTAACAAAAAAAAAGGACTCTTTCAGGTAAAATAAAATGCAATTATGATCTTTTATTTGATCCTGCTTTGAACAAATATGATGCTCATTGAGGACAATTAGGGAATTTTAAAAAATAGAGTGAATATTAGATGGTACTAAAATATCATTAATTTCAAGGTATAATAGTTATAGGAAAGATATAAAGGAAAAAGTCCCGATTTCTTTGGGATGCATTCAAAATACTTAGAGGTCTGATTTGGGCTCACGTCATGATCTCACAGTTGGTGAGTTGGAGCCCCACATCTGGCTCTCTGCTATTAGCACAGAGCCCACTTCAGATCTTCTGTCCCCCTCTCATCTCTCTCTCTGCCTCTCCCTGCTGTGTGCTCTCTCTCTCTCTTTCTGTCTCAAAAATAAATAAACATTTAAAAACTAAAATAAAATACCACAGCAAGAAAAAAAAGATAAAATCAACTTGGTAAAATGCTGTTGATTATTAAGTGTAGATAAAGGATAAATTGAGGTTATAATGGTTTCTTCTACTCTTTTCTATAATTTTGAAACATTTTGTAACAGAAGACTAAAAAACACAGATTGTTCAAAAAGGAAGAGTGGCTTAAAACAGTTTGCCCGTTTGTGTTTTTTTTTTTTTTTTTTTTTTTTTTTTTTTGTGTGTGTGTGTCTGTGTTTTGTTGATCACCACCTAGTGAGTGAAGTCTCATGAGAAAAATCAGTTACACAAAAAAATGAAGAGGTGACTTCTTTGGGGTATATTGTGACTTCTTTTATAACTCACAAAATTAATGCTTGTAAAACTGAAGATAGATCAATAAATCAATAGATAGAAAACTAGAAATGCCATTAAAATTTCTGTTTTCTGAGATTCCTGCTTCTCTTGAGGAGGAGAAATCTCCCAGATTCTCTCTGATTCATTCTGCATCATTCACTCTCATCTAAAGATACCTCAATAGTTAGCATATCCCCTGGGCACTTCAAACCCCATGAGTTTGAAATTGGATTCAACTTAATTATCTCTACTAATCAAATCCTGTTAATTTGTACGACAGTGTGTTAAATAACTAGGACAGTATTTGAAACAGTAGTTTTTTAATAAATAGGAGCTGCAGCATTAGTATAGTTATTGTCATTATTAATTAACCCCCATAATTTCTTCTATTTCCCTCCACATTCAATTCCTTGATTCTCCACAATCCTGTCACATATATCTCAAGCTATCTGTTCTTTTTCCATTTCCACTGTCCTCACATACTCATTAATTCTTGCCTATTATTTCTGATTGTTTCCACCTATATTTTACCTCAGATTCATCCTCTATATTTTGCTTTATGTCATACTATTTTGCCCCGTGGAAAAGTAGAGCTTGGCACAGCTCTGTTTGGATTATGGAGTAAACTGTCTCAGTTCAAACCCTGACCCTATTACATGCTAGACATACACTAAGTGAATTATTTAACTATAATCTCATTTGCAATGTGGTCATACTAATAGTGTTACTTCATACATTTGTGGTAAGAATTAAGTTATACATGCATCACCTAAAAGAGGGTCTAATACTTTGTAAGGGTTTTGAATACTTTCCAAAAATAGAATTAATGGCTGAAATGCACCATGAAGTGTTCATCTGCTCTCTTAATTGTGTATATTTATGCAATTATTAAATAGCCTAAAAATTCTGTTGTAACAGAATTTCTTATAAATTAGAATTGCATGCTAAACTCACGTTTTTAAGTCTTATAAATAGGTTACACCAATTTACACATCTGCTAACAGTTTATAGGAAGGTGCATGTCAAAAGATATTTGCCAACTGAGAATTATTATTTATTTAATATTTGCCACATTGCTAGACATTTTATTTCTTAAATTTTAATTTCTTAAATCCACAACAATTTGTATAAATTAGAAAACTAATTTAGTGTTTATGTAATTCAAATCCCTTATGACAAATAAGAAACTAAGGCCCAGAAAGTTAAAGTTACTTGCAAATATCATAGTCACTTAATACTCAATCTAGAGAGGAGAACTCAGGTCTCCCTCCTCCAATCGCATTTGAGATTTTTACTATGTCATGAAACTATTGTCAATGTTTGAGTTTAATAATGTTTATATCCCCTACTTTATGCTGAGCATTTTCAGAGAAGAAAGGGACCATATTTTGTCCTCGTGCCTCCCATAGTGCTTTGCACAGAGCACCTTTCAAGTCATTAAATATTGAATGACTAAATAAGTCTGTGAATCACATGCCAAATAAACAGTGCCAACATAAATTAAGAAATATTGAAAAAAGCAAATATTTTTAGTGTTCTTATCATGTTTGTCACTGAGAAGTCACAGAATTAGTTTGAAGATATGTAGGACAGTTTTCTATAGAAAAGCAATACAGGCAGGAATAGAATTTTAGATTAACCTGCAGGGAAGAGGGGATCAAGAAATTAAGAGCTTTATACCAAATGTGTCACGAGTATAGGTCAACATCATAAAATAGGGGGAATGTGTTTTGGGATTTGGATGGATTCCTTGTCCCAATTTAAATTGCCATCACATCTTGTTAAAAGTATAATTGTTTTACTGGAAAATTGGATTTAGAACCAAGGTCAGATGTCCCTGATTTTTTTTCTTCTTAATGCAGATGAGTCCCACTGAGCCCTCAAATCTGTTTGTTCTATGAGCACATTTACTTCATCATTCAACCTGTATTTGTGGAATAGCCATTATGTGTAACAGAAACTGCACTAAACTCCAGAGATAAAACAGTGACCATAATAGACAGTTTCCTTGCCTCAAAGAGGAGGAAACCAACATTACACAAGGAGACAAAAAAGGCTATCAATGGCAGTCTGATATGATATAAAGAGGAACTTGGATTTAAGTGAGAGCAGGTAGAGTTGACAGGAAGACCTTTCTGCAGAGGTAATATTAGGCTAAAATAATGTGCAATGATGCATTAACTACATAGAAGGGAAGCACAGGAGTGAAGGCCTGGGTGGGAAATGGCCAGTTATTAGATTTGGCAAATAATATGCCAGTTATTATAAACCTCAACCAGTTCAATAAAGCTAGAGCTTAGCAATGGTCTAAAGGAGTGAAAAGAGATGATACTCCTAGACAGACGCCAGGTCAGGAGACAGCATGCTAAGCTAAGGAGATTGAGTTTATTTGCTGACATTGGGAAGCTATGAAGGATTTTGTAGGCAAAGGAATAAATGTTCAGACTTACTACTCCCTACAGTAGCCCAGCAGTCAAGTGGAGGATATTTTGGAGGTGAGGTACGCTAGAACTTGAGAAAGAAGTAAGGAGGCAACTATACTAATCCCTGTAAGTGGAAAGAATCAGACCTGAGAAATTGACAGGAGATCTGGAAAAACTAGGGGAAGAGATTGAGACACAGAAACATCTTATATCTGCTTTATAGTAATTATGTTTTAATTTATTTTTTTATTCTGGTATAGTTAACAGAGTTATATTAGTTTCAGGTGTACAATATGGTGATTCAACAATTCTATACATTACTCAGTGCTCGCTATGACAAGTGTATTTGTAATCTCTTTCACCTATTTCAACCATGCCCCCACCCACCTCCTCTCTGGTAATCATCTGTTCTCTGCAGTTAAGAGTCTGTTTTTATGTTTATCTCTGTTTTTTCTTTGTTTCTTTGTTTTGTTTTTTAAATTGCCCATATGAGTGCAATCATATGGTACTTGTCTTTCTCCAACTGACTTATTTTACTTAAGATTATACTCTCTAGCTCAATCCATGTGATTGCAAATATTATAAATAATGCTGCAATAAACAGGGGTGTATATATCTTTTCAAATTAGGGTTTTTGTTTTTTTTGGGTAAGTGCCTAGTAGTGGAATTACTAGATTATATTATAATTCTATTTTTAATTTTCTGAGGAACCTCCACACTGTTTTCCACAGTGACTGCACTCGTTTGCATTCACACCAACACTGCCTGAGGGTTCTGTTTACTCTACATCCTCGCCAACACTTGTTTCTTGTGATTTTATTTTGGCCATTCTGACAGGTATGGGGTGATATATCATTGTGGTTTTGATGTGCATTTCCCTGATAATTAGTGATGATGAGTATCTTTTCATGTGTCTGTTGTCCATCTGTAGGTCTTCTTTGGAGAAATTTCTGTTCATGCCTTCTGCCCATTTTTAATTAGATTGTTTGGGTTTTTGTTGACTGTTATACATTCTTTATATATTTTGGATGCTAATACTTTATCAGATATGTTATATGCAAATGTATTTTCACATTTAGTAGATTGTCTATTAGTCTTGCTGATTGTTTTCTTGTTATGCAGAAGGTTTTGTTTGTTTGTTTGTTTTTTATGTAGTCTCAATAGTTCATTTTTGCTTCTCTTTCCCTTGCATCAAGAGATATATCTAGAAAAATGGTGCTATAGCCAGTGTCAGATAAATTACTACCTATGGTATTTTCTAAGCGTTTTATGGTTTCAGGTCTCACATGTAGGTCTTTAATCCATTTGGAGTTTATTTTTGTGTTATGGGATGAGAAAGTAACCTTTGACTATGTAATTATGGGTCTATTTCTGGGCTTTCTAATCTGTTCTGTTGATCCATGTGTCTATTTTTGTGCTAGTTCCATACTATTTTTATTACTACAGCTTTGTAGAATATCTTGAAATCTGAGATTGTTACACCTCTAGTTTTGTCCTACTTTTTCAAGATTGCTTTGGCTATTTGGGGGTTTTGTGGTTCCATATAAATTTTAGGATTGTTTGTTCTAGTTCTGGGAAAAATGCTGTTGCTACTTTGATAGAGATTGCATTAAATGTGTAGATTCTTTGGGTAGTATAGGTTTTGGTTTTTTTGTTTGTTTGTTTTTTTGGATGGGTATAGTATACTTTATTGATGGTACATGACAATATAGGGCTCCCCAAGCCCCTCCCCTTCTTTAAGGGTTCTGGGATGGAAATTGTGTAGAGGTTGGGAGATTCTCAGTCTGTTGGGAGATGAGTTGGGGCAAAAACTCCCCACCAGCTGAGGACCTCTCTCTTCCTCTTGCTAGGGCTGGTGGTCTAGGGAACTCTTATTCTTCGGAGGCCAGTTGTTGTAGCCAAATTCATTATCATATCAGGAAATGAGCTTGGCAAAGTGGTTGTTGAGAGCAAATGCCAGCCCCAGCATCAAAGGTGGAGTGGGTGTCACTGTTACAGTCACAGAAGACAACCTGGTGCTTGGTGTAGCCCAGGATGCCCTTGAGGAGGCCCTCTGATGCCTGTTTACCACTTTCTTGATGTCATTGTATTTAGCAGCTTTCTCCAGGCAGCAGGTCAGATCCACTGGTGGGGGCATGGATGATCATGCCAGTGAGTTTCCCATTCAGATCAGAGATGACCTTGCCTACAGCCTTGGTGGTGTCTGTAGAAGCAGGGATGATATTCTGGGCAGCCCCTCTGCTATCAAACCAAAGCTTCCCAGAGGGACTGTCCACTGTCTTCTGGGTGGAGGTGACAGTATGGACTGTGGTCATGTGTCCCTCCATGATGCCAAAGTTGTGGATGACCTTGGTCAAAAGAGCCAAGCCATTGGTAGTGCAGGAGGCATTATTGAAAATCTTGAGGGTGTTGTCATATTTTTCATGGTTCGTGCCCATCACAAACATGGGGGCATCAGCAGAAGGGACAGAGATGTTGACTGTCTTGGCCCCACATGTCAAGTGTTCTCCACAATGATAAAGACACCACAGCCTTCTCCACAGTGAGGAAGACACCAAGGATTCCACAACATACTCAGCACTAGCATCACTCCATTTGATGTTGGCAGGATCTCATTCTTGCAATATGGAGATGGGCTTTCCACTGATGACAAGTTTCTCTCTCTCAACCTTGACTGTGCCACTGAATTTGCTGTGGGTGGACTCATACTGGAACCATGTATATAAGGTCAATGAAGAGGTCATTGATGGCAACAATATCCACAGAGTTAAAACCAGTCCTGTTAACCGAACACCCAATATGGGCAAATCCATTTACCTTCACCATTATGTCTTGGGGACATGGCTGGCACTCTACCAGGAGATGCAACTATCTGTCAAGTGGAGAGAAGCATACAGCCTGGCTAGTATAAACATTTTAACAATATTTGTGCTCCCAGTCCATGAGCATGGAGTATCTTTCCATTTGTTTGTGTCATCTTCAATTTTTTTCATCAATATTTATAGGTTTCAGAGTATAGGTCTTTAACCTCTTTGGTTAAGTTATTTCTATGTATTTTATTATTTTGGTGCAATCATAAATGGAATTATTTTCTTAATTTATCTTTCTGCTACTTCATTGTTAGTATATAGAAATGTGACATATTTCTGTACATTTATTTTGTACTATGTAACCTTACTGAATAAATTTATCGTTCTAGTTTTTTTGTTTTTTGTTTTTTGGTTTTTGGTTTTTTTTTGGTGGAGTTTATAGGGTTTTCCGTATACAGTATTTGCAAATAGTGAAAGTTTTACTTCTTCCTTACCAATTTTGATGCCTTTTATTTCTTTTTGTGCTCTGATTACTGTGGCCAGAATATCCAATACTATGTTGAATAAAATTTTTGAGAGTGGACATCCTTGTCTTGTTCCTGATCCTAAAGGAAAAGCCTAAAATTTTTCACCATTGAGTGTTATGTAAGTTGTGGGTTTTTCACATACGGGCTTTAATATGTTGAGGTATATTCCTTCTAAACCTACTTTGTTGAGGGTTTTTATCATGAATTGATATTGTTATTTTTCAAATGTTTTTACTGCATCTATTAAAATGATCATACCATACTTATCCTTTCTCATGTTGATATAATATATAATGTTGATTGATTTGCAACTTTGACCCACCTTGCATCCCAGGAATAAATTTCACTTGATCATGATGAATTATTTTTTAAATGTATTGCTGGATTCATATTGCTAATATTTGTTGAGGATTTTTGCATCTAAGTTCATTAGAGATAGTGGCCTGTAGTTCTCTCTCTCTCTCTCTCTCTCTCTCTCTCTCTCTTTTTTTTTTTTTTTTTGAGGGGTGGGGTGTATTTATCTGGTTTTGGTATCAGGGTAATGCTGGCCTCCTCACAGAATGAATTTGGAAGCTTTCCTTCATCTTCTATTTTTTATAGTAGTTTGAGAAGAATAAGTATTAATTTGGTAGAATTCATCTGTGAAGCCATGTGGTCCTAGACTTTTGTTTGTTGGGAATTTTTTTGATTACTGATTCAATTTCATTGCTGCTAATCAGTCTGTTCAATTTTTCTATTTTTTAAAGGTTCATTTATTTTTGAAAGAGAGGAAGAGTGCAAGCAGGGGGAGGGCAGAGAGAGAGGGAGACGGAGGATCCAAAGCAGGCTCCATGCTGACAGCAGAGAGCCCAATGTGGGGTTTGAACCCATGAACAGTGAGATCATGACCTGAGCCAAAATCAGACGCTTAACCAACTGAGCCACCCAGGTGCCCCAAATTTTCTATTTCTTCCTGATTCAGTTTTGGGAAGGTTATATGTTTCTATAAATTTATCCATTCCATCTAAGTTGTCCAATTTGTTGGCATATAATTTTTCATAATATTCTCTTATAAGCCTTTGTATTTCTGTGTTGTTGGTTGTTCTTTTTCCTCGTTCATTTCTTGATTTTGTTTATTTGAGTTCTTTCCCTCTCTCTCTCTTTCTCTCTCTCTCTTTTATGAATCTGGCTAAAGGTTTTGTCAATTTTTGTTGATCTTCTCAAAGAACCAGCTTCTGGTTTCATTGATCTATTCTATTGATTTTTTAGTTCTTGCTTTATGTATTTCTGCTCTAATATTTATTCTTTCCTTCCTTCTACTGGTTTTGGGGTTTTGTTTATTCTTTTTCTAGATCCTTTAGGTATAAGATTAGGTTGATATTTTCCTTGCTTCTTGATCTAGGCCTGTAGTGATGTAAACTTCCTTCTTACAATAGCGTTTGCTACATCCCAAAGATTTTGGTACATTGTGCTTTCATTTTCATTTGTCTCCATGTATTTTTTCATTTCCTCCTTTTTTTTTTAAGAGAGAGAATGGGGGAGGGGTAGAAAGAGAGAGAGACAGAGAATCTTAAGCAGGCTTCATGCCCATCATGGTGCCCGAGGTGGGACTCCATCTCACAACTGTGAGATCATGACCTGAGCCTAAATCAAGAGTCAGAAGTTTACCCAACTGAGCCACCCAGGTGCCTCTCATTTCCTCTTTGATTTTTTTGGTTGAACCATTCATCATTTAATGGCATGTTATTTAACCTCCATGTATTTGTGGTCTTTCTAGATTTCTTCTTGTGGTTTACTTCTAGTTTTGTGGTCAGAAAAGATGCATGGTATGACTTTGATCTTTTTAAATTTTTTGAGATATGTTTTCTGGCCTAATATGTGATCTATTCTGGACAATGTGCACTTGAAAATAGTGTATTATTCTATTGTTTTAAGATGGAATGCTCTGAATATATCTGTTAGGTCCATCTGGTCCAATGTGTCATTCAAAGCCACTGTTTCCTTATTGGTTTTCCGTTTGGATGACCTATCCATTGATGTAAGTGGGGTGTTACATTTGTTGTTACTATTGTTATATAACTATCAGTTACTTCATTATTTTTATTAATAACTGTTTTCAGAACTTTGAATGTATCATACCACTCTCTTCTGACCTGCGAAGTTTCTGCTGAAAAATCAGTTGATAGCCTTGTGGAGTTTCACTTGTATGTAACTTTTTTTTCTCTTGCTGCTTTTAACATTCTCTATCACTCCTTTTTGCCATTTTTTTTTCAACGTTTATTTATTTTTGGGACAGAGAGAGACAGAGCATGAACGGGGGAGGGGCAGAGAGAGAGGGAGACACAGAATCGGAAACAGGCTCCAGGCTCTGAGCCATCAGCCCAGAGCCCGACGCGGGGCTCGAACCCACGGACCGCGAGATCGTGACCTGGCTGAAGTCGGACGCTTAACCGACTGCACCACCCAGGCGCCCCCCTTTTTGCCATTTTAATTACTATATGTCTTGGTGCGGACCTCCTTGGGTTAATTATGTTGAGGGCCCTCTGTGCTGACTAGGTCTGGATGTCTGTTTCCTTCCTTAAGTTTGGGAAGTTTTCTGCTGTTATTTATTCAAATATATTTTCTATCTCCTCTTCTCTCTCATCTCTTTCTGAGATCCCTATAATGCAAATGTTTTACACTTAATGGTGTCACTGAGTTCCTTTAATCTATTTTTACTTTTTATTATTCTTTTTTCTTTCTCCTGTTCAGCTTGATTATTTTCCATTACTCTAGCCTCCAGGTAGCTGATCCATTCTTCTGCTTCCTCTGTTCTATTTATTCCATCTAATGTATTTTTTTAAATTTTAGTTATTGAGTTCTTCATCTCTGATTGGTTGTTTTTTATATTTTCTGTCTCTTTGTTGAGGGTCTCACTGAGGTCCTCCACTCTTTTCTCAAGTCCAGTGAGTATCTTTATGACTGCTCCTTTAAAGTCTCTAGCAAGCATATTAGTTATCTCCATTTCTTTTAGCTCTCTTGCTGTTATTTTGACCTGTCTTTCATTTGGGATGTATTCCTCTATCTCTTCATTTTTTCAACTCTCTATGTCTGTTACTAACTGCTAAGGAAGTCAGCTACTTCTCCTGCTCTTGAAAGTAGCAGCCATATGAAGGAGAGCTCTAATAGTGCCCTACAGTGCAATATCCCCTGTTCATCAGAACCTGGGGCTTCGGGGGTGTTTCCTACGTGTTTTGGCTGTTGTGGGCAGGGTTTTGTTCCTGTGTTGTAAATGAGCCAGGCTGAGGCCATGGGCTTCAGTTGGGCCAGATCATGCATTTTTCAGAGCTGTAGTAGTGTGAAATTGCAGGGTGTTCTCCCTGTGTTGTTTCCTGAGAGGCTTTCATTGGTGGAAGGCGTCTACAGTCAGACCAAATATCTGCCACTAGCCCACTGCTGGGGCCACATTTGGACTGGTATTTGTGTTTATCTTTCTTATCCCCAGTGCAGGAGTCATTTTGGAGTGTTGCTGGCCCCTATCAGTGCTGCTTGCACACTGCCAGGCTTGTGGCATGATTTTATATGGACTCATGCCAGGGGTATGTTGTGGAGGAGTTGTCCACAGGAGAAGGCAGGGCCATGACACCTGTTCCAGCAAGGGCCATGACCATCCACTGTGAGAGGGGTCCTGCAGCTGTCTGGAAAACTTCTGCTGAGGCCGGGCTGGAGGGGGTGATGCATTGAAGAGTGCAGGGGAGGGACATGGTATTATCAAGCTAGGTAGAGAGTTTTCATGTTGTACTGGTTCTCACAGGTATCCTTGTATCTGCCCAACTGGGGGAAGAGAGATGTCAGCAATCAGCTCTTTTGTTCTTGGAGAAGTCTTCCTAAAATCCCTGTCCCTCCAGTGTAAGTTTTGAGATTAGTAAACAAATCTCCCTCTTGTATGCCCCAGGTATTTTTTCAAACTGCTGCTTCTGTGCTTTATCTCAGCAAGCTCTTTTATGCTGTCTCTTTAAGGGCTGGGAATCAGTTTCTCCTTGCCTTCTGGCTCTCCCAGAGAAGAGCCCACTGGTTTCTAAAAATCCAGGTGTTAAGCCCCACTGATTGTAAGAATTTGCAATGTTAAGCCCCTCTGGTTTTCAAAGCCAAGTGGTAGGAGATTCATCTCTCCAGTGCAGGTCTCCCATGCCTGGCGTGCAGATGTGAGTTTTGCTCCTCTCCTTTCCCTGTGATTACAATGTCCCTCCCTCCTTGAGTTCAGTTTGGCTCCTGACTGCGTTTCTGCCCTTCCTACACTCTTGAGTGTTGCCTCTTTTCCACATTTAGTTATGGAGAGTCTATCCTGCCAGTCTTCCCATTGTTTTATAGGTTATTTACACTGATGTGGGTGTTATCTAGGTGTATCTGTGGCACAGGACGAACATTAGGATCCTCCTACTCTCCCATCTTCCCTGGAAGTCCTCTCGTTTTTATAGCAATTATTGAGTTATTCTAAGGTCATTCATTTTTTTGCCTTTGAACATATGCTCTTTGTAGGTGTTATACTTAACCTCATGCGGTATGTGTATTTGTGATGCTTTTCAAAGTGTTTGCATGTAGTAATTTACTTTTCATATCTGTTGGACACATGAATAAATGCATGGAACAATCTCATACTGCGAAACACATTTTTTGCTATGTGCTTTTATACAAGTGCCTTGTGTGATATGTAGAACTACTTTATTTTTCAGATGGGGAAAGTGAGAATGACATGGGGAGGCAACTGTCTTCTTACTCTTTTTTCATGTTCTATTTTTCTTTCCAGATAACCACAATAAGTTTTCAAGAAAGGAAAGAATATTTGAGCAGTGATGGTCATTCACAACTCATATCTATTCTCCATTTCTTCCGATCTCATTAAGATAACTTTAAGATAAGATTATCAAATATATTTAACTTTTTAAAGCATGATTTCCTTGTCATTTTCACAGAATTAAAAAAAGGTAAAACAGAATTAAAGTAGATTCAATCTTCTATTCCAGTTTATTTGGGGCTCAATTTAAGATACTTCTACAAATACATATATTTTTTAACTAAAGATCATATTCAGCTGGAGGCTTCCTTAAGTTATTCATTGGCATGACACCAGTAATGCAGAACTAGCATTTTCCACATCAACTGTTAAAATAAAATTTAATTATTTTGAACATCTACATCTAATGTCTTCTGCACATTCTATATTTATGTAAACAATGTGCTTTTTCTGAAATAATATTTATAATTATAAATGAAAGGTTTATTTAAGAAAAATGAGAGTTTGCAATGACAATATTTGAACAAAGTTATGCAATATGTTCAGTGTCTACTGTCATCTGTATCCTTTCCCTTGGGTATAGATGTATAGCAGCAAATGATATAATGATATAGTACTTTGGAGGGGTTTTACTTATTATTTTTGCACACACTGTGTAATGAGCCAAAAGTTATTACAATCCCTTCCTCTGTTTCCTCCCTTTATTACAAAGATAGCAAAGAGACTTTAGAACCACTTAGAAAGCTTATTAAGTCACAAAATCCTGATTCAGATCAGGGGTAGAGATAAGAATTTCCCTTTCTATCATGATCTTAAGTGATCATGTTGATGTTGGTCTAGGGAACACAAACCACTGCTTTACAACAGAGACTAACAAGCTACATTTATTTACCTCAGTGTCTATGTGACCTTGCATACCTCAAGGGGGGAGTGAGTTATGCTGTAATAACAGTTGCCTAATATAAGTGGCTTAAAAACGAAGAACCATCTCTCAACTCAGGATTCATATACAAGGAAAGTCATTGTGAACTCATGGGTTCTCACTCCAGGAACCAGGCATATATAGTTGTTATCTGGAGTCTTCAGCAGACAGTAACAGAAGGGGAAAAATGTGACAACTTTTACATTGGGATCATAAGGTACAGCTCAGAAATAACATATATCATTTTTACTTAAATTTCCTTGACCAATGTAAGTGACTTGACAATTTCTGAAGGACAGAGGAGGTGAGAGGAAGATACTTAGAAAGAAATGAACCTGAATGGTAGCAAACAGCTATAAGGCCCATTCTTACCAAAATGATATAATAACAAGTCATTGAGCGAGTGCTTCCTTGGGAGGAATAGACTTGGAGAAAGGCCTCTTCTGAGTTCCACCCTCTTTGACATACACTTTTTATTTTTTAAACTGGAATGTAGCTGTGAGTTCTGGAGGTACAGCACCCATATTGAAGTCAGAAAGATGAGTAAGATAGAGCCTACCAGACAAACCCAGCCCAGCATCTGTTTTTGTAAATAAAATTTTATTGGAACATAGTCACACTCATTTATTTTTGTATTGTCTATGGTTACTTTCACACTACAAAGGCAAAGTTAAATAGTGGCAACAGAGACCTTATAGCCCCAAACGCCTTACATATTCTCTGGCCCTTTACAGAAAAAGTTTTTCAACTCTTATACTAAGGATTATAGAGCATAAAGATAAACAGAACTTGGATCCTTGATGACATCCTTGATTGCCTATATTACCGTGGATTGCCTTTTCTAGAGGTTTTTTTTTTCTTTAAACAAAAGAAATATTAAGCCTTATTTATTCAGTCCAGGCTAGCAGAATTTATTACTCACAACTGAAAGCATTCTTAACTGCCATATCCCTACAAACATCCTGAGATGCTAAAACACTAGGCATTATCCAAATTTTCACATGGTAAACAGACCCATAGGTAAAAGGATTTGCTTAAGCTCATGTAGCTACCTATTTGGCTGAGTAAGTTCTATATAGCCAGGAATACAGGTCCCCAGGTGAGCACACCATGTAGATGCATTGCAGTCTTATTTTTTTATTACGTTTAGCAAAATTTTGGGAAATGCATCATCATGCTGGATAAGTTATAATAAACACAAAATCATCATAGTGACAACAATTTTGGAAGAGATACTTTGATGTAAACACACTGGAATTCCTATTTTTAATTTTGGGTGAAAGTATAAGATTAGAATATAAACAATAATTAATTGTCTGGATATAGAAAAGTACAAGGTCTGGGAAATTTATAAAATGGAAACAGGGCACATATTTTTGAAAGTTTAACTTGTGCCAAGGTTTTGCACAGAGAAACATTATTTAATTCTTATAACAACTAATGTGAGTGAGACATATTTGTATGTCCCTTTACATATCAACAACCTGAAGCTCAGAGTTAAAAAGATGTGTTTAAAGTCACACTTGTAGTTTAGAGTGAGGTTCAGTTTAGAGTTCTTATCTCCTAACAGGCCATGTTTTCTGTCTCCCCCTGTGTCTCTGTCTCTGCCTTTCTGTCTCTCCCTTTCAAATACAGCATGGTGTCAGATAGAAGTAAGTGGATATGTCTAGGAAAGCTTTGTCTTTCATGGGTGCTTCACTTTCCTTTTATTTTCTTTCCCTTCCCAAATAGTTACAAGATTTTACCCCCAGTGTCACCTTCATAGACAGTAATTCTCAAAATGTAGTCTCTGAACCATCATCATCACTATTACTAGAAACTTGTAATGCAAATTCTTTGTCCCACCCCAGATTTATAGTATGAGAAGAGCTAGAAATCCCAGACCAGAAAGCTGTGTTGTAAAATCCCTCGGGTGATTGTGATGCACTAAATGTTGAGAAGTACTTCTCTATGGCATTGACTTCAGGCTCTGATGGCTACCCTCTTACTTCCCTGAGTTCACAGCTGAACAGATCTCTCACCTAAGCATGTGGAGAATGTGAAATATTCTTAGAAGGGAAGAACTCACAGTGTCGTGTACTTTGTCCCTAGAGAGTTTTTAAATCCGGATAAAGGTGATGGTGTCCTGATGATGGAAATGTTTAGTTTGAGGTTGTCTCAGTCACTCCAAAAAACATTTTTTTTACATAACACACACTAAGTCTAGCCATACACCAGTGAACAAAAGACAGCATTGCTGACTTCATAGAGCTTATCTACTAGAGGAGGAGATAGAGTTTGATGAAAGAATTTGAATCGAGACTTAACTGCAGTGAAAATGAGTATTGGAAATGTCTGAGGGATGAGTATTTAGGCAGAGAAATAGCAAGTGTGAGGACCTTGTGGTGAGAATGTGATCAGCAAGGCCAGGATGACTAGAATGGAATGAAGAAGGGGAAGCATCTAGGAGATGAGGTAGAGAGATATTCTGGAGAAAGATCAAGGATTTGGGATTTTATTTAACTGCGATGAAGAGTCATTAGAAATGACTTCAAGGGATGATATACTGTAATTTACCTTTTAAAAGGATTCTTCTGGATGCTGAGTGGGGGATAGTCAGACAGTGAGAGGATAGCGTTGGGGAGAACCCTTTAATTATAGAAATGGGCAGAGAAGTTAAGAGACCACTGCAATAATCCAGGTGGTTCACCGTGAGGTAGTAGCAGTAGACAAGAAGATATGTGGTTGTAATTGGTTTATTTGAACATAGTAATAAAAGAATTTCACAAGAGTTCAGGAGTCAGAGTCAAAGAAGCCAAGTTGAAAAAGATGCCTCTAAAATGTTTGACTTAAGCAATTGCACCCAATGGTGGGATACCATTTCCTATGTCACGACAACCTGAAGGAGATGCATCCTTTTTGGGGGAAAATATGACAAGAATCTAGAAATCATTTTTGTGTGAGATGAATATTGACATCCAAGAAGATACAGAGTCTGGATTTCAGAGGAGAAATTTGGTAACCTTGACAGCCACTGGCAAGGCCAAATAATTTCTCATAGGGTATTGAAAATAGAAAAGGCTGTTTCAGATGGAATGACTAAGCAAAGGAATAATACCAACTTTTGTCCACAAGTAAAAAGGAGGCTCAAAAAGACATGATAGAATGTGAAAAGAGAAAATGGGTGGCACCATAAGATTCTAAGAAAACAGAGAGTTTTGAGAAGGGTTGATCAACAGTGGCAAATGCAACCAACAGGTCAAGCAAACTACATCTGAAAATAGTTGTTAAAGAAACATAGAGGTCTTTTCTATTTGGTTGTGGAGGTGGGACAAATCAAGTGAGAATTGTATGTTGAGGGAGGGTGGGAGAGAGGAAGGGAGAGACAGGAAAATAAAGAGAGAGACAGGAAATGAAGCTAGACTACTCGTATATTTTTCGTCTTTAATCAACAATTCAAAAATGTTGACAGGATATATATGTTAATGTTTTTATTGATTTTTTAAATAAAATTATATGAAGAAGGCTTTATTTAATAACCTCAGGGAATAGTCTTATGTACTTATAGTTCTTATATATAAGACTATATACTATAGTGTTATATATTTTTAAGTTCAATTTTTTTATTTCTGAAATAAGGCGAATACAAAACTATGCAGAGGTCCATTGTGTGTATTAAATTTAATAATCCACATGAAGTAGAGCACATAACTTGAGAAATAGTAGACACTTAACAAATGTTACTTGTACTTATTTCATAGTATTACTATTAGTATTTGATAGCATTTTTCATTCCTTGCTTCTGCCTCTCCTCCAGGACTGTCAATTATCTATAGGCTGTTGATTTATTCACTGGCCATCTCAATCAATCTTTCATCTTTTTATAAAAATTCATCTTTTTCCTTTTTCTCCTCATTCTGAGAGTTTCAAATTTGTGAGGTGTACCAATGATTTTATACTTTCAGTGAAGATTCATACTCTGCTGCCTTATTTCTGTGTTTTTCCATCACCATTCATATTTTCTTTGTCCATTTTCATCAGCCTAAATTCTCCTTCTGCCTGTCAGATCCATTTCACAGAAGTCACGTCTTCTTTGATTCTAATGAAGATCTTAAAACAAATTCCTGGAATTTCCTTTTGGATCCTGCAGTAGCACATTTTTCAGAAGTTATGTTATTCTTTTGAGACTGTTAAAATTTTCTGTTAAAACTCTTGATGATTTTCTGAAGTTTTATGTCTTACTCATCTTCAAAAAAAGGCCAGGTCTTTGTTACTGGACAACCCTTGCTATTTCTCCCATGCCACTGTAGGTGATTGTGTTACCTTCTTCAAATCTATAGCTGAGGAACAGGTTGATGTGCATAGCTTCTAAATCTCAAGCTGGCTTTCATCCAAAGTACTACTGTACTACTGAGGTGGCATCTTTCCCCACCTCCTTTTGACTGGTCTTCATTACGCTAAATTGATATAACCAACACATGAAAAGCAAAATTGCTAGAAAGGATTGCTACTGGTGGCCTGCCCATATCTGTTGACTTCTATGGTACTGTTCTTGTGAAGATTATCCCTCCCAATTGTCACATGTCACTTTCAGATTCAATACTTACATAAGAGACTAACTATACAAATGCACTATGACCAGTCTCTATATAAAGATAAAACTCTGATTCACAGTGTGCAACAACCAACCCAAGAAGCCAAACTACTATCTATAGTGACCCAACTAGGAGGGCAGACTACTATCTGTATTACCAATCCAGGAAGTTGAACAATAACCCCTTGAGCAATCAGTCCAAAATGGCCAGGACTTCACTGATAATTGGTAGCTTCTCTAATATTTTCTCCCACTTCCAGTTTAGTATTAAACAGATAAAGCCAAATATATAACCAAACCAAAACTTAGGATGCCCTGCTTTTAGCTATCCAGCCTACAACTTCCCTATGCCAATAGCCTCCAATCAGGACATACCTGAAATCTTCCCTTCCATCCACCATTAAGGTTTCCCACTGCACTGCATGCCTTTGAGTCTCTGCTGAATATAAATGATGGTGGCTGACCCTTTCTGTAGTGAGCTCTAAATAAATAGGCTTTGCTTGCTCTCATTTGAGCGATCTTTATTAATTTTCACTCACTGCCCAGTTGAATTCTGGGCTATCTAGCTTCTACCTACATGAGTAAATATTAATCAACTAATATTTTGGGGAATGATGCATCTTAAGAAGAAAAGCAAGATCTACCATAAGGTAAAATTTGGATAGCTTATTATTATGATTCATTTGCACCACATTTATTGGTTTTTAAAATCAATTTTGGTTTTTGATTTTTTTTCTTTATGGATGTCTTAGTCAGAAGTTGTGACAGGGTGCTTCATGCTAGCATCTTATAGCAGGAGTAGCCATGCTACTCTTTACAGGTACGTTTTATTACAACACCAGTTCTGACTCACTAAATTCAAGGTTATTGTGTTGCTCAGGCTGACAACTTTGACTCCCTCTCCTACACCTACAAATACACACACACAGTTCCACTGATAAATGAGTCCCATTATCCAGATCATTTTGTTTGTTTTTTTAAAAGTTTGCCCTCAAATGTATACATATTTTAGACAACAGTATTATTTTTCTTGAAGTAACCATAAATTGATTCACTGAACCACCTGGCTATCTGATAAGTCTTCTAATTAAAAAAAAAATGTTTATTTCCCACATTATGCTACTAATTGCTCTGCAGCGTTTATAAATAAATGAGGAGCTAGCACTCACACATATCCCTAAAAGAAGGGAGGCATCAAGCTGTTGAAAAGCAATGAATAGGTCTTCTTTTCAGCTCTTTCCATCAACTGAGAAAAGTTAAGTTTCACGACTTGTGTTTGCTGTGTGAATAGTCTGTTTTTCTTTTATCTGCTTTTCACCTCTGCACATAGTCTTGTGTCCTTGAGACACAAACTAATTTAGAGTGGCTCTTTGCTATTCCTGGTAATTCAGCCTTGTTTTTCTATTGCACACTCCAAAGCTCAGTGTGAAACATTTATCCTACTTAATCATGACAATGTAGGTGCCAGGAGGAATTGAGCACAGCAGCAGTGCAGCAAGGATCTGGCCTTAGTGAGGAAGAATACTGGCTCCTTTGTTTTCCCTTTTGTAACTTCCATCACGCATCCCTTTCTGTGTCTTAGTATTTCCTTCACGTATGTTCACCACCTCAAATTATGTTTGCATTCTGCTGCAGTCTAAAATTATTTTTCTTTTTAGCCAAATCTCACCAATCTATTACTATACTGGTGGAGGGGCGCCTGGGTGGCTCAGTCGGTTAAGCGTCCGACTTCGGTTCAGGTCATGATCTCACGGTCTGTGAGTTCGAGCCCCGCGTCGGGCTCTGTGCTGACAGCTCAGAGCCTGGAGCCTGTTTCAGATTCTGTGTCTCCCTCTCTCTCTGCCCCTCCCCTGTTCATGCTCTGTCTCTCTCTGTCTCCAAAATAAATAAACATTAAAAAAATTAAAAAAAAATACTAATTGTTATACTGGTGGAGTGAATAGGCTGGTTTCTACAGCTTCAATATCAATAGGTGGATAATGTTAACATGTCCCATCAGGCATTTGACTTTAAGGGTTTCATGGAGACACACCTTCTAATGTGAGTTGATACTCACACTGACTCAGAGAGCTGCCCTCTCTAAAGTAGTCAGCTAGTTTGGAGTCAGCTAGCTTAGCATCAGGCTAATTCCTCTATCATTTGATTCCCTCTTCAATATTCTTTCTTCTACCAAACAAGGATACAAAACAGAAGTATATATTTGACTAAGCAATAACAGTTGAGTCGCTTGACATTATAATCATTTTTGACAATGCAATTCTATTAATAATTATTGTCAGTGTTTGCTATGTGCCAGGCACTGTGCTAAAGAGTTTATGATTCACAGCAACTTCATGAAGCATATACCATTATTAACTCCACCTAACAGAAAAACCAGACTCATCAAATGGCTAAGGACTTTGCTCAGGGCCATATAACTTCCAGTCCAGGTTCTTATTTTGAAGGGGGTGTTATTTCTTTGATAATTCTTTTTAAACTTAACGTAATTAACAAAAGTGCCATGTAAATTGCATTACTTAGAGAGGAAAAAGGTTTGGGAGGGAGAGATTGCATTACATTCAAATTTCAAATTTGATATTTCTCTGTAGAAAAGATTGAAAGGTAAATTGTAAAACATCTCACAATTCAAATCAAGCCAGTATATACAGGAAACAAGGTTGGATGCCTTCAGAATCTGTTTTCTCAAGACTCAATATTGCCTCCCCCAAACTCAAACTCTGTGACTTATTATTTTTGCATTCTGAGGTAGGTGACATACATTCCACAAACTTCAGTTTCTATATCTGTTAAGTGGAGATACTTAAAGAGTTATGAGGTTTAAATAAGCCCATGGATGTAAAATGCTTAGCAAAGTGCCCAGCACCCACTAAACCTTCCTACATAATAGCTACAAGCAGCCATTAGAGGGCATCATAACGTGAGATTTGCCTACATTGGCAGCCCATTTCTTTGCTTCTCTATCACAATTCTGTTGTGGAGAGGAAGAGGAGACTGTGAGTTAATATCTAGCATGGTACAACATAACACTGGGATGAGGGAAATGAGGCCTGACCATCATCCCAAGTTTTCTGCTAATACTGTGTGACACTGGGAACATTATTAACACTGCGTGAGCTCAAATTCAACCTGAGGGAAAAATAAGGTAGGTACAATGACTTCGAACACCAGCTACCTGGACTTGGGCCAAACTTCACAAGCTAAAGGCACAGCCCCCTTAAGACTTCCCTCACTTCAAACACCATCCATAAGTTAGGGATCATCAGGTCACACTGTCTTTTGACCAGCTGTCTATAAATTTAGGGGTTTCCACTACCTCTAAACACTCTCATGGTTCAAGAATATTCTAGAAAGACTTTAGAACTCAGGAATGCACTATTGTTAAGATTACAGTTTTATTATACCAAAAAAAAAAAAAAGTACATTTCACAACCAATGGGTGAGATGCATAGGGCAAGATCTGGGGTGGTCTTAGCTGCAAAGCTCCCATTATCCCCAGGGTCGCATTACCCTTGAGGACATTGATGCATGACAATACTTAGAATATTGACAACCAGGGACATACAACTGAGATTTGGTGTCTAAGGTTTCTTTTGGGTTGTGGTATGTAGGTATGATTGATTCAGTCATTCACTACAGGGTTGAAGTTAATCCCCAGTCTCCCACTCCTCCCCAGAGGTTGGGGTGATGTCATATGACTCAAAGACACAAGTCTCTACTCACATGGTTAGTCTTTCTGGCTTGACCGTCTCCCATCCTGAGTTATGTTCTTAGCATAAACACCCAGGGGCCTACTATGAATCTCTTTTTCAGTATAAACTATCAGATGTGGCCTGAAAGGTTCACCATGAATAACAAGGACACTCTGGGAAATTCCAAGGATTTAGAGGTTACCTTCCAGGCGGTAGAGACGAAGGCCAGCCAAATTCTTGTATATTACAAGTAGGTGATATAAAATATGCTATCTTGTTTCACACATGATCTTGAATTAAAGAATCTAGGAATTTTGTCAATGCATAATCAGGAAAAGGAAAAGCAAAGGAAGTGTTATAACAAAAGGTTCTCTTTTCCATGATTGTCTTTCACAAAATAGGCACAGAAGGAAGAGATGACTCTGGTATCAGAAACGAACTATGGTGGGGAAAAAAAAGTGGCTGGAAAGAATGTGTAGTGAACTATTGTGTCCAATAGCTTATTGCTCTATTATCTAAAGTTTCAGCTGATTCCATTATTAAGCAATAAAACAGTCATATTCATCATCCTATAACCTGCAGACCTTTCAGTTATGCACCAAAGGCCTTAGAATTATAGTATATTGTGAGATTTGGTTTTTCCCATGTTTTGTTTCTTTTTTTTTTAAGTTTATTTATTTATTTTGAGAGGAGGGGGAGGGGGAGAGAGAAGAGGATAGAGAGAGAATCTCAAGAAGGTTCCGTGCTGTCAGTGCAGATCCTAGTGAAGGGCTCAAACTCACAAATTACAAAATTATGACCTGAGCCCAAACCAGGAGTCAGACACTTAACTGACTGAGCCACCCAGGTGCCCCTCACCTTTCACGTCTAGGTCTTATGATCTGATCCCTTTCTCATGCAAAGATTATTGGCATTAACGGAAATTTCCACATATTAGACAAAAAAATAATGTCAATGCAACATACAAACCTTAAACACATTGCTTTGTAATTTCTGAAACAATATAACATGTTGAGTAAAATAAATATTTTAAGCGTATTGCAGTAACTTACTTACTCCGTGCAGCTACAGAATAGATCATCACAGATTACCTACTCTTTACTAACAAAAAATGTCTTCTCTGCTTTTCTTCCCAAGCTGGAAGGTAGACTATCGCCCTGCTTTAAGTGTGTTTATATGTGTGTGTATCTGTGGAAGGGTACATTCTTTGTGAAAAGAAGTGATTAATGCTGCTGTGGAAATGAACATCATTCGTTGAGATGATTACTTACAAGTGATCTCACATATGTACTATTGTATGTGGTGACTTGTACAGAGGTGCAAGGGAACAAAAAGATATTCTCTGTGCTTTTCCTTGTGACAGTATGATATTTATATATATACTCAGAAGCTTTTTAAGACCAGTTTGTAGTTTAATAGACTCTTTGTGAGGAAAATATTCCTCATATATAATAGGGAACCAATTAAGAATGGTTCCTCTGCCTCCCTTTATTTAACCATTTATTTAGTCAATATGTGGTCAGGCTAAACAAGGCTTAGTTCCTAGCAACAGGGATGTGGAGTGCCTTATTCTTTTGGGACTCACCAGTTGTTGATAAAGTAGATAGTTCTATGATTTATTTAAATCAATTTGACGATCTTAACATGTTCTATGAGGCATTCAGCCTTAAGGATCCCACTCAGATATACCTTGTTATTTGATGTAGAACAATTACACATGTTACAGAGGTGTAAGATACAGAATGCTCCAAGAGTTTGGGGTGGAGTGAGAGACTTATTCTACCTATGTGCTTTCAGAAAATCCTTCACAAAAGAGTGTTATTTGAGATGAATCTTGATGGATAAGTAGTGACTGCCTAAACCAAGGAAGAGATGAAGGATATTTCTTTCAGTAAGCAATGACTTGTGAGTAGCATAAACATCAGACATCAAGGAAAGAACTACCAGGTAAATAAAGGGAATGGAGATCAATGGAACATAACCAAAAATGAGGATATCTTGGGTTTAGATAACTCATTCCTGAGGGAAGATGAAGGAATGGAAAGGATTACACAAGTGATACAGAGAAGTCTCTGCTACTAATTAGCTGCAAGCCTAGCGCCCAGGATTGCTCATCTGCCCATCTCTAGTTTGCAGGCTCAGATCCCTTTGATGAGCTGTTCCTGGAGCTTTCATTAGTGTGCTCCCCTATAGTTGCCATGTGATGAATGTATTGGGTTGACAGTGACAGAAAATGAAGCACCACCCACCCAGAAGCTTCCCTTTGTTCTACCAATTTCTTTCTGTCCTGCAGCCTCATCCAATTACTTGCTCTCTCCGCATTTACTCTGAACTTTCCTGTTTCTGGACACAAATCATTCTTCTTCCTGGAATTCTCTGTTCACCTCCTAGCTCAAAATCAACTTTTCAAACCATAACTCTTGAAAGACTTTCCAAACTACCCAAGCTAAAATTAATATTCCTCTGTCCTTCCATAAGTACCATTTGTGTATCTGTTTCAGCAGATCCTTGTGAACTTTATGTCATCATTAGCATGTGTTTTCCCTGTGGACGATAAACCCACAGAGCCATTCACCATATTTGGATTCTCAGTAGCTCCTATTACCATGTGTGGCGCATAATGGATGCACAGCATGCATCTTGTCAGTAGAAACTGAGAAATACTTTTATAAAACTGTCAAAGCAGAAATCAGGCCTCTAAAATAATTTGATTTTTTTGTACATGTAAGAGACAGTTTCTTATAATGTATATTAAGCTTGATTCCAGACTTTTACCCCAAGCAGAAAACATGCTATCAGTTAACTGGGGACAAAATATTCAGGTACAAGCTTATCTTTTGGCACTTCAAACTATAAATTCATTTTCCATTTTCAAAGCCATAAACTATGTTCTTTGATAGCTAGTCCAGCCAGAAGGTTTTACTATACAATTTTATACTTCCTTTGTTGATGTACCCAGATAAGTTATTACTTTATGAGCTATAGACTATTAACAGGAATTCATATTGAGCAGCTTCTTTTGCATAAAACATTCCTGGGGAAATACAATTACTGTGACACTATTATTAAAGTGGCAAGGAAATATATCACTTGAGAAAAGGCAAATCCTATAATAACTCCTTTTGCTCCTAGTGTCAAATGCTTTTTAACCAGGTTACAGCTTTTTTCTAACAAACTGATTTCCCATTTCTTCCCTTTGTAGGATACTTAAAAATACCTACAATCCTAATTTTCTCTCTCTTACTTGGCATTATAAAGTTTGTAAGTAAACCTGATCTTCCTGTCTCCAGTTCCTTTTATTTAGTATGGTAATGAGTTACCTTTACTTTTTGGTTTAGCAACTATATAGGACATACACTTTTTAAAGACGGAAATAAATTATTTTCTGTTTAGGTCAATATTAGAAGCATCAATGAAATGGCACATTTATAGATGTACCAGGTTAATTTCTCTTCATAATGCTGAGTTGCTCCACTGTAGCATCAATATGATTAGCTTAGATTTTAGGTGTTAGTGTATTTTACCTTTTAATACCATGCCTGAGATTATCTCCAAGGAATAAGGATATGGCAAAGAGAAAAAAAGAATTAAACAGAGTGAAAACAGCTTCTGTTTAGGATTTACATGTGCCTTTCCTTTCTGGTTTAGTTTAGCCAGCTGTAAAATGAGGTCAGCTCTGAAGTTTAGGCCTTTCTCTACTTGAATACTCTATGATTTCCAGAAGATCCCTCTTCTTTAGTACATTTATCCATAGATCATTCTAGATAAAACTGGTTTTCAAACATGTGCCTGATTCTCTGTACTTCCTTGATAAATTATTTGATAACTTTTTACACATGAGAACATAATAGTCGTTAAAAATAACTGGCTATTGTCTTACATATCTTGGAAAAATTTCTTTTTCAGTTTGTTTGTTGGGTCCAGCCTAAATATTTGAATGTATTTATTTTAACCAGAAAAATGAACAAATAGATATTAAGGAAATGAGTAGTGTGGTCTCCTCTCATTTTGCCTGGAACCTTTCTATTTTTTTTCTTTTTTCTTTTTTCCTTTTTTTCCATTACCCAGCAAGTCTTTCATTTATTTATTTATTTTAATTTTATTTTTCATTTTTAAAAATTTACATCCAAATTAGTTAGCATTTAGTGCAACAATGATTTCAGGAATAGATTCCTTAGTGCCCCTTACCAATTCAGCCCATCCCCCCTCCCACAACCCCTCCAGTAACCCTCAGTTTGTTCTCCATATTTATGAGTCTATTCTGTTTTGCCCCCCTCCCTGTTTTTATATTACTTTTGTTTCCCTTCCCTTATGTTCATCTGTTTTGTCTCTTAAAGTCCTCATATGAGTGAAGTCATATGATATTTGTCTTTCTCTGACTAATTTCACTTAGCATAATACCCTCCAGTTCCATCCACGTAGTTTGCAAATGGCAAAATTTCATTCTTTTTGATTGCTGAGTAATTCCCCATTGTGTGTGTGTGTGTATATATATATATATATATATATATATATATCATATGTTCTTTATCCATTCATCCATTCATCCATTCATCCATCAAAAGATAAATTTGGGCTCTTTCCATACTTCGGCTATTGTTGTTAGTGCTGGTATAAACATTGGGGTGCATGTGTCCCTTCGAAACAGCACACCTGTATCCCTTGGATAAATGCCTAGTAGTACAATTCCTGGGTCATAGGGTAGTTCTATTTTTAGTTTGTTGAGGAACCTCCATGCTGTTTTCCAGAGTGGCTGCACCAGCTTGCATTCCCACCAATAATGCAAAAGAGATCCTCTTTCTCCACATCCTTGCCAACATCTGTTGTTGCCTGAGTTGTTAATATTAGCTATTCTGGCAGGTGTAAGGTGGTATCTAGTGGTTTTGATTTCTATTTCCCTGATGTTGAGTGATGTTGAGCATTTTTTCATGTGTCAGTTGGCCATCTGGATGTCCTCTTTGGAGAAGTGTCTATTCATGTCTTTTGCCCATTTCTTCACTGGATTATTTGTTTTTTGGGTGTTGAGTTTGATAAATTCTTTGTAGATTTTGGATGCTAGCCCTTTATCTGATATGTCGTTTGCAAATATCTTCTCCCATTCTGTTGGTTGCCTTTTAGTTTTGCTGATTGTTTCCTTTGCTGTGCAGAAGCTCTTTATTTTGATGAGGTCCCAGTAGTTCATTTTTGCTTTTGTTTCCCTTGCCTCTGGAGATGTGTTGAGTAAGAAGTTTCTGTGGCCAAGATCAAAGAGGTTTTTGCCTGCTTTCTCCTCAAGGATTTTGATGGCTTCCTGTCTCAAGTTTAGGTCTTTCATCCATTTTGAGTTTATTTTTGTGTATGGTGTAAGAAAGTGGTCCAGGTTCATTCTTCTGCATGTCGCCATCCAGTTTTCCCAGCACCACTTGCTGAAGAGACTGCCTTTATTCCATTGGATATTCTTTCCTGCTTTGTAAAAGATTAGTTGGCCATACGTTTGTGGGTCCAGTTCTGAGTTCTCTATTCTGTTCCATTGATCTGAGTGTCATTGTGCCAGTACCATACTGTCGTGATGATTACAGCTTTGTAGTATAGCTTGAAGTCCAGGATTGTGATGCCTCCTGCTTTGGTTTTCTTTTTCAAGATTGCTTTGGCTATTCAGGGTCTTTTCTGGTTCCATACAGAATTTAGGATTATTTGTTCTAGCTCTGTGAAGAATGCTGATGTTATTTTGATAGGGATTGCATTGAATATGTAGATTGCTTTAGGTAGCATTGACATTTTAACAATATTTGTTCTTCCTATTCAGGAGCTTTCCTGATTTTCAGAATCTTTCCATTTTTTTGTGCCTTCTTCAATTTCTTTCATAAGCTTTCTATAGTTTTCAGTGTATAGATGTTTCACCTCTTTGGTTAGATTTATTCCTAGGTCTTTCATGGATTTGGTGCAACTGTAAATGGAATAGATTCTTTGATTTCTCTTTCTGTCTCTTCATTTTTGGTGTCTAGGAATGCAACCGATTTCTGTGTGTTGAATTTTATATCCTGCAACTTTGCTGAATTCATGAATCAATTCTAGCAGGTTTTTGGTGGAATCTTTAGGGTTTTCCATATAGAGTATCATGTCGTCTGTGAAGAGTGAAAGTTTGACCTCCTCCTGGCTTATTTGGATGCCTTTTATTTCTTTGTGTTGTCTGATTGCAGAGGCTAAGACTTCCAATTCTATGTTGAATAACAGTGAGAGTGGACATCCCTGTCTTTTTCCTGACCTTAGGGAAAAGCTCTCAGTTTTTCCCCATTGAGGATGATATTAGCGTTGGATCTTTCATTTTTAGCTTTTATGATCTCGAGGTATGTTCCTTCTAGCCCTACTTTCTTGAGGGTTTTTATCAAGAAAGGATGCTGTATTTTGCCAAATGCTTTCTATGCATCTATTGAGAGTATCATATAGTTCTTGTCCTTTCTTTTATTGATGTGATGAATCACGTTAATTGTTTTGTGGATATTGAACCAGCCCTGCCTCCCAGGTATAAATCCCACTTGATCGTGTGAATATTTTTTTTAATGTATTGTTGGATCCAATTGGCTAATATCTTATTGAAGATTTTTGCATCCATGTTCATCAGGGAAATTGGTCTGTAGTTTTCCTTTTTAGTGGGGTCTCTGTCTGGTTTTGGAATCAAGGTAATGCTGGCTTCATAGAAAGAGTTTGGAAGTTTTACTTCTATTTCTTTTTTTTCTTTTTTTTTTTTTTTGGAACAGCTTCAAGAGAATAGGTGTTAACTCTTCCTTAAATGTTTGGTAGAATTCCCCTGGAAAGCCATCTGACCCTGGACTCTTGTTTTTTGGGAGATTTTTTAATACTACTTTGATTTCCTTACTGGTTGTGGGTCTGTTCAAATTTTCCATTTCTTCCTGTTTCAGTTTTGATAGTGTATATGTTTCTAGGAATTTGTCCATTTCTTCCAGTTGCCCATTTTATTGGCATATAATTGCTCATAATATTCTCTTATTATTGTTTTTATTTCTGCTGTGTTGGTTGTGATCTCTCCTCTTTCATTCTTGATTTTATTTATTTGGGTCCTTTCCTTTTTCTTTTTAATCAAACTGGCTAGTGGTTTATCAATTTTGTTAATTCTTTCAAGGAACCAGCTTCTGGTTTCATTGATCTGTTCTACTGTTTTTTCGGTTTCAATAGCATTAATTTCTGTTCTATTCTATTATTTCCTGTCTTCTGTTGTTTTGGGGTTTTATTTGCTGTTCCTTTTCCAGCTCCTTAAGGTGTAAGGTTAGGTTGTGTATCTGAGATCTTCCTTCTTTAGGAAGGCCTGGACTGCTATATACTTTCTTCTTATGACTGCCTTTGCTGTGTCCCAGAGGTTTTGGGTTGTGGTGTTATCATTTTCATTGACTTTCATAAACTGTTTAATTTCCTCTTTAACTTCTTGGTTAGCCCATTCATTCTTTAGTAGGATGTTCTTCAGTCTCCAAGTATTTGTTACCTTTCCAAGTTTTTTCTTGTGGTTGATTTCAAGTTTCATAGTGTTGTGGTCTGAAAATATGCACGGTATGATCTCGATCTTTTTGTACTTGGATAGGGCTGATTTGTGTCCCAGTATATGGTCTATTCTGGAGAACATTCCATGTGCACTGGAGAAGAATGTATATTCTGCTGCTTTAGGATGAAATATTCTGAATATATCTGTTAAGTCCATCTGGTCCAGTGTGTAATTCAAAGCTATAGTTTCCTTGTTGATTTTTTGATTAGATGATCTGTCCATTGCTGTGAGTGGGGTGTTGAAGTCTCCTACTATTATTGTATTACTATTGGTGAGTTTCTTTATGTTTGTAATTGATTTATATATTTGGGTGCTGTCACATTTGGCGCATAAATGTTTATAATTGTTAGGTCTTCTTGGTGGATAGACCCCTTGATTATGATATAATGCCTTTCTGCATCTCTTGATACAGTCTTTATTTTAAAGTCTAGATTGTCTGATACAAGTATGGCTACTGTGGCTTTCTTTTGTTGACCATTAACATGATAGATGGTTCTCCATCCCCTTATTTTCAATCTGAAGGTGTCTTTAGGTCTAAAGTGGGTCTCTTGTAAACAGCACATAGATGGATCTTGTTTTCTTATCCATTCTGCTACCTTATGTCTTTTGATTGGAGCACTGAGTCCATTGACGTTTAGAGTAAGTAATGAAAGATATTAATTTGTTGCTTGTAGAGTTGGAGTTTCTGGTGGTGTTCTCTGGTCCATTCTAATCTTTGTTGCTTTTGGTATTTTTTATTTATTTTTTATTTATTTATTTATTCATTTTTTTTTATCTTTTCTCCCCTCAGAGTGCCCCCCTTAAAATTTCTTGCAGGGCTGGTTTAGTGGTGACAAACTCCTTTCATTTTTGTTTGTCTGGGAAGCTTTTATCTCTCCATTTTGAATGACAGCCTTGCTGGATAAAGAATTCTTGGCTGCATATTTTTCTGATCAGCAAATTGAATATATGCTGCCAGTCCTTTCTGGCCTGCCAAGTTTCTGTGGATAGGTCTGCTGCAAACCTGATCTGTCTTCCCTTGAAAGTTAGGAACTTTTTTTCCCTTGCTTCTTTCTTGATTCTCTCCTAGTCTGAGTATTTTGTGAATTTGACTATGATATGCCTTGTTGATGGTTGGTTTTTGTTGAATCTAATAGGGGTCCTCTGAGCTTCCTGGATTTTGATGTCTGTGTCCTTCCCCAGATTAGGAAAGTTTTCTGCTATGATTTGCTCACATAACCCTTCTACCCCTATTTCTCTCTCTTCCTCTTCTGGGACCCCTATGATTCTGATGTTGTTCCTTTTTAATGAGTCACTAATTTCTCTAATTCTTAAATCGTGCTCTTTTGCCTTAATCTCCCTCTTTTTTTCTCCTTCATTATATTCCATAAGTTTGTCCTCTATATCGCTGATTCTCTGTCCTACCTCATCCATCCTTGCCCCTGCAGCATCCATCCGTGATTGCAGCTCAGTTATAGCATTTTTTATTTCATCCTGACTAGTTTTTACTTCTTTTATCTCTGAAGAAAGGGATTCTACTCTATTTTCAACTCCAGCTAGTATTCTTATTATTGTGATTCTAAATTCTGGTTCAGACATCTTGCTTGTATCTGTGTTGATTAAATCTCTGGCTGTCATTTCTTTGTGCTCTTTCTTTTTGGGTGACTACCTTGATTTCATTATCTTGAAGGGAGAAAAGGAATTAATGAGGTAGAAAAACTAAAATTAAAGAAAATTAAATTAAAAGATATTAAAATTAAAAAAATAAAAACACACACACAAAAAAACGAATAAATGATGTTAGATTCTAGGGGTGTTTTGGTCTGGGTGTTGAAAGTAGTTTGATTAGAGAAAAAAAGTGAGGGTGGAGGAAATTGTTTGAGAATTCGAAAAAATGAATACACTGAAGTAGACTAAAATGAAATGATAGGAATAAAATAGAATTTGAAAAAATTTACACAAAATAAATAATATAGTAGAAAAATTAAAGAAAAATATTTTTAATAAAAATTAAAAATAAAAATGAATTTCTTCTCTTTCTGAACTCAAGAAAAAGAAATGGAAAAGAGAAAAAAGAAAAAAGAGGAAATCACTTGAAATTTTGAAAAAGTGAATACACTGTAGTAGACTAAAATAAAATGATGGAAGTAAAATAGAATTTGAAAAAATTTACATAAAATAAAAAATACAGTAAAAATATAAAATATTTTTAATAGAAATTAAAAATAAAAATGAAGTTTTTCTCTTTCTGTATTTAAGAAAAAGAAAAGAAACGAAACAGAGAAAAAACAAAAAGAAAAAAAGGAAATCATTTGAAAATTTGAAAAAGTGAATACATTGAAATATACTAAAATAAAATGATGGAAGTAAAATAGAATTTGAAAAAAATTACACAAAAGTACAAAATATAGTAAAAACATTAAAGAAAAGTATTTTCAATAAAAATTGAAAATAAAATGAATTTTTTCTCTTTCTGTATTCAAGAGAAAGAAGTGAAAAGAGAAAAAAAAGAAAGAAAATTGAATAAATCGACCTGCTAACAGATTGAAATAGGACTGAAATTACTTCGTTTTCCCCTAGAAGTCAGACTATGTAGCACTTTGTAGTCCATAAACTAAACCGGCAGTGAGACTTGTGTTCTTGAAGAGCAAGGTTGGCCCAGTTGGGCGGGGCTCAGTGTAATGGCTCTCTTTTCCACTAGATGGCACTGCTAGCCTACTGGGGTGGAGTGCTGTAGTGCTCCAAGGTGCGTATGCGCATGCACGGAGGTGGTGAAAATGGTGTCACCCACCTACCCTGTATGGGAACTCTGTTATCTCCGATCAGCAATTGCACACCCATCCTCCATCTTCAGCTTTCGTCCACTCCCCGCTTTTTCACTCTCCGTGACCAGGCCCCAAGCAATACCTCTCTCCCGAGTTTTGTCTCAGATGGTGCTGTTTTCCCTGGCCCCTTACTTCTGAAGGACTGCAGCTTGGACCCATTCCGCCCCTCTGAGGGAGAGTATCACCGAGCAATGGCCGAATGAGCTATGGCTGAATGTCAGCTGCACCCAGGAACGCTTGCTGGACCCTGCTGCTGCTGGTGCCCCGAGACTGCAGCCAGGTACCAGCACACCCCAGAAAAAGTTTGTGAGATAGTGTAGCAGCAGCGTTTCGGGGATTATGGAAAATCACAACACACATCTGGCACCAGGCTTCACCCTTAATGACCTTGTTCCATCACCAGCGAATGTGGCCGTTCTCTGGGGTCTTCTGGAACCAGGTGGCTTCAACAGTCTCTACCAAGTATCCTTCCAGCAGTGGAACCGCTTTTCCCCATGTGACCCGAGAACCTCCCGGAACCCACTCTGCTCCTGGGGATTCGCCCTTGCCACCAGAGCACCACCAGGTATCGAGCTGCGGAGTTTCAGGCTCTGTGCTTCCCCTGTTTGCAGTCTTAATGGAATTTAAACCCTCTCCTTTCTCCTTTCTCCTTTATCCCTTTTTAGTTTAGTCCCTGTGGCTGTTTCCAATTTTCCACTTTCTCTCCAGCTGCTTTTGGGGAGGGGTGCTTTTCCCGTATTCTCCTCCCTACCTCCTCCCCATCTCTGTCCTCTCTCCACCTGCAAAAGCGGCTCTCTGCCCGCTGCAGCTTCTCTCTCCCCCAGTTCATCTCTCTGCACTTTTTACCTGCTGAATACTGTGGTTTAATTTGTGCAGACTGTTTTGTTAATCCTCAGATCAGTTTTCTAGGTGTGCAGGATGGTTTAGTGTTGGTCTGGCTGTATTTCATGGATGTGAGACACACAAAAAACTTCCATGCTGTTCTGCCATCTTGGCTCCTCCTGGAACCTTTCTTTAATAAAAGATCTAAGACAATTCATTCTTTTAATCTCTAATAGTTCAAAAATCTCTCCATTTGAATATAGCAGAAAGTTTCCACAATATTCCACTGACCCATCAGTGCCTAATAGAAATCTGTATTTTGAGTGTTGAACAATAATTCCAGGTCTCTCCAGACTATAGATATTAATGAAGTTATATACTTACCAATAAGCCAAAATTCCACTTATTTTCACATATACACTCCCTTCCTGTCCTGGCTTCTGCTTCCCTATTTTCCACACACAGTGTGATCACATATGACCTTCGGTCCTTTCAATTAATCTCCTACCTTCATTTTTCAGGGAGTCCTAAATGAGTGTTTCACAAGTGAAAGTCAACTTTGACAATCATGAAATGGTTCCCATGTTTTTATTTTCATTCATATATTCCATTTTCATATCATTCTCTGATCTCCAAGAAACCACCATGAAAATAAGTATTTTAGGAGAACACTCTAATATTCTCAATCCCATAGTTATCGTTGGTCCCATGTAAAATTCCCTCTTTCAAATGAGGACTCCTATTTTGTCATCCACACCAAGAAAGAATACTCTTTATGCCCAGAAACTTATGAAATGTTTTATGAAGGTATATCCTTAAGCTTCAAAACTAATCTTTCTCTTTCTAGGGCATTAAATCTACTTTGAGTGGAAAGGCAGTACCTGTATCAACTCTCCTGTTATCCTCATCTCTCCCTGCTTTTGCTCTGTAACAAGGTCAGATGAAGGAGAGAGATAGAGAGACCTGCTCTCTTCAGAGTTTTTAAGTCCTCAAATCCAAAAGCCTGCTTTCTGTCAGCTCAGTTTGGGCTCAGCTAGAAACCTCTGCTAGTGGAAGTTCTTACCGTTTTCAGTAATTGTTCATTGGAAAGAATGCCCTTGAGTCCTCATGAATGTGGCACTGATAGACTCTCTCTGTCTATTAAGCATCCTTATTCTACATCTTCTAAGAATTGACTATTTGTGGGGCACCTAAGTGGCTCAGTTGGTTAAGCAACTGACTTTGATTTCAGCTCAGGTCATGGTCTCACAGTTCATGAACTCAAGTCCCACGTCAGGCACTCTGCTGTCAACAAAAAGCCTGCTTTGGATCCTCTATTCCCCTCTCTCTCTGCCTCTCTCTCTCCCTCTCTCAAAAATAACATTAACAATTTTTTAAAAAGAATTAATTGGTTGATAGTTATCCAGAATTACATTTTGCTTCTAGTAGAGAAAAATTATAACTTTTGCTAGATAAAAACAGCATAGTAACCACCATCTAGTAAGTGTCCTTGCTTGACTAACTTGAATTTAAATAAAAAAAAATATGTGTTTTATAAAATGTGAACTGCCAAGTAAAAATACTTTACAATTATATATAATATACAATTCTTGATTTATTTGCCCCCTCTTTTTTAGCTCACAAAGGATAAAGGCAGGAAACAAGAAGGAAATCAGAGGAAGAAAAACATTCTTGGTAGAAAGAAAGTGTATTATGAAAGAAATGCCAGCTGACCACCCAGCATTAGATGAGTTATTCAAGCCGCCAAGTTACACTATATTTCTCTTACTAATGTATATTCATAAAGATAACCCCCAAGATCAGCAAAGATAGACCAATGCCCTGTACTATAGAAAACAAAACAAAAAAAAAAGGAGTTATCCACTTTGAAAAGACTTTTTTAAAAAGAAAATTTTAGAGTATAAACCTGAACTATCTAAAAAAATTCAATTATGTGGAATACCTCTTCTAAAAGCTTTTGAATAAATGAAGTCCCATTGAATCCAGTTCCTGGGGATGAGTCACCTTTTAAAACTCTTCAGGAGAAGACAGTTTGCATCTCATTAAAATCAGAATCATTAATGGAATTTACTCATTGATATTGTCTTCCCTGTTAGAGAGAAATTGTTTCCTTGTGACGCATAAAAGGGAATCCATTGGACAGACATAAAGGTCTATGTGAGTGGAAATGTAGATAACCATAGAGAAATGAGCCCACTCTGCCTATTTCTTATTTTGGTTAATGTGGGCTTCTTCACGTTATTTCATATATTTAATTGGATCATGACAGTTTCTCCTGGGGCCAGAAGAAAACCTGTTGGCCGAAAGATGACATCATAGAAAGAAGTCAGAAGTAGGTTTATCCCACCAGAGAAAAATTAACACAGCACAGAGTTTGATTTATTCTAACATCAATAAATACTTGCCAGAGCTGAAATAATCTCCCTTAGATTGCTTGAGAGTCAATAGGTTGTGAGTGTTTGTGTTCATTAAAAAAAAAAAATGACTAAAATCATTTTAAAAGTGGCTTAGTGTTTTAACATGTTTTTGAAGGTTGTTTTCAGGGTGGGTAGGTTAAAAACCTTATGATAGAAGACATCAATAAACAATGATACATCATGAGAAAATCTTAGACAGTTAGGAAAGTTGAATATAAAGTATATTAAAGGAATGTTGGAGAAACGCAGTAAAAACAAAAAGGTTTAGGGCCAGGCCATGTAGAAAGTTGAGTAACTGGCTAATGCATTGGGATTATATTGTCAAAATAAAAACTATCGGGAGATTTTAAACAAAGCCAAAGCTGCATCCTGTCAGTATGCCTGAAAAACTAACCAGGTGGCATAAATGGATTAGATTAAGAAGAGGGGGGAGAAATGAGAAACCAGAGGAGATCTTGCAATTTCTCAAGGAAGCAATAATGATACCTCCTCAGTAATAGCTGAGGAAATAGAGAGCAAGTGATAAATCTCCCTCTCTCTCCACTTCCACTACTGCTGCCAAATCAACAAGATTTGGCAACTGATTAGATATCGGACTCCAGGGATATGAGGGAGTCAAAGATTACATCACTATTTCAAGAATCGGTGACTGGAAATGGTAACTGTATTGCAGTTTATAGCCACCTCCATTAAAAAGCCTTCTGGGGGTGCCTGGGTGGCTCAGTCGGTTAAGCGTCTGACTTTGATTCAGGTCATGATCTCGCAGCCCGTGAGTTCGAGCCCCCCATCGGGCTCTGTGCTGACAGTTCAGAGCTTGGACCCTGCTTCAGATTCTGTGTCTCCCTCTCTCTCTCTGCCCCTCCCACTCCTCTCTCGCTTTCAAAAGTAAATACACATTAATTAAAAAAAAAAACCTTATGACTGACATACAATATGTGAACTACAAAGTAAATGGCATCCCTGTGGTATGACCATATTGATCATTTCCAAGGCTTTTAAATGCATTTGTTGCAATATGAATTTGTTTGAGCCTCTCAGCCCCTAATGATTATTAACTTAAGGTGTAAATGACATTTAAAGTGCATGTATTGGGGCGCCTGGGTGGCGCAGTCGGTTAGGCGTCCGACTTCAGCCAGGTCACGATCTCGCGGTCCGGGAGTTCGAGCCCCGCGTCGGGCTCTGGGCTGATGGCTCAGAGCCTGGAGCCAGTTTCCGATTCTGTGTCTCCCTCTCTCTCTGCCCCTCCCCCGTTCATGCTCTGTCTCTCTCTGTCCCAAAAATAAATAAAACGTTGAAAAAAAAAATTAAAAAAAAAATAAAGTGCATGTATTAATTATAGCTAGAAAGCTGGGTGATATCTTAGTCAATTGAAATAGTTCAGTTTGAGTTGTGCAAATTCATCTTGAGAAATATTTATACCCACTGTTATTGTTTATACATCACTTACAAATGTTAACATGAAATGTGAAAGATTTCATAGCATCAGTTAAAATAGGATCTGCCAGGTTATTTGAAATATATTTCTAAATTTTTTTACCCAAGTGTTTATTTCATACTATAGTCACAAGATTTTATTTTCCTCTTTGATACAGTACTTTTTTGTGATGCCTTGCCTTGCTTTTCTCTTCTTTTCATTTGCAACTGAATAGGTTGGAACATCAGACCTGAGAGCAAAGGAAAAATAAGGGTGCTTTTGGGGAGACATAAATTGTCAACTTTCATAGAAGCAAAGTTACCATAAGAACCATTCTATAGCTCTGTCAGGTCAGAATAAAGAGCTTCAGATACGCAGAAGCTTTTGGAGCTGTCAGGTCACTTATAGAAAACTAGTTAAACTGTCCAAAAAATTAAATAGCCTGCATTTTGAGGAAGTAAATTGCAGATGAGTGTGATAAAAAAACTTTTCATGTATATGCTTAATTTATTATGTAGAGGTTGTTAATGGAAAGCACGTAGACATATCAGCAGAATCAAAAAAATCTTGATTTGGAATCTGTTCCAACACCAACTGGTTGAGATCTTGAGGAAGTCACTTCCTCCCTAAGAATCCCAGTTCCTGCAAAATTTAACTTTAAAAGCTATGAAATATGAGAATGAAAATTAAATAGGAAATTACTAATGGGCATAGAGGTATAAAGTGTTAAAAGGATACTATTCAAAACAAGAAAGGCATTGGGTAGATTCTGTAAAGAATACAAAGAATAACAGAGAAGGAAAAATTAAACACATACACATACACACATTTGTACATATATATAAACACTATTAAAAGCTAAATATAATATTATTTCATCAAAAGTTATCATAAGTAGAGAAAGAAGGCAAATCACACACTGGAAAAGACATTTGCAATATGAATATGTGAAAAGTATTTATTCAAATTATATGTAAAATATTTCTTCAAATCATTAAGTATATAAAGCAACAATCCAATTTACAAAATGGACAATGGATTTGAATAACTGTATCACAAAGAGGATATTCAAATAGCCAGTAATGTATTAAAATGCTTAACCTAATTCACGAAAATACATACATGCATCTTTATGTTTACAGCAGCATTATGTACAATAGCCAAGATATGGAAGCAAACTAAGTGTCCATCAACAGATGAATAAAAAAGATATGGTATATATTTACAATGGAATATTGCTCAGCCATAAAAATGAATGCGATCTTGCCATTTGTGACACATGGAAGAACCTAGGATATATCATGCTAACTGAAATAAATCAAAGAAAGACAAATATCGTATGATTTCACTTACATGTGGGATCTTAAAAAACAAAACAAATGAACAAACAAAACAAGAGAAACAGAAAAATAAATAAAAATAACAAACTAGTGATTGCCAGAGGGGAAATGAGTATGAGTAAAGTAGATGAAGGGGATTCAGAGGTACAAAATTTCAGTTAAAATAAGTAAGTCATGGAGATGAAAAGTATAGCATACAGAACAATAGTGTAATAATGTGTGGTGACAGATGGTGACTACACTTGTTGTGGTAAGCATTGAGTAATGTATAGAATTGTCAAATCACTATGTTGTACACTTGAAAATAATATAACATTATATGTCAACTATTCTTATTCTTCTATTATATGTCAACTATTAACTTTGTCAAATTAAAAAAAAAAAAAATACTGGAGCGCCTGGGTGGCCCAGTCAGTTAAGCATCCAACTCAGGTCATCATCTCACGGCTCTCTGTGCTGACAGCTCAGAGCCTGGAGCTCGCTTCCGATTCTCTATCCCCCTCCCTCTTTTCCCCTCCCCCACTCATGCTCTGTCTTTCTCTCTCTCTCTCAAAATACATTTTTAAAAAGTGCTTAACATCATTATTCATTAAGGAAATGCAAATTTAAATCACAATGAAATACCAACTGATCTTCACTAAAATAAGTTAAAGAATAACAATACTGGGGTTCCTGGGTGGCTCAGTTGGTTAAGTGTCCAACTCTTTCTTTCGGCTCAGGTCATGATCTCATGGTCCATGAGCTTCAGCCCCACATTACTAGTGCTGAGCCTGCTTGGGATTCTCTCTCTCTCTCTCTCTCTCTCTCTCTCAGCCTCTGCCCCACCCACTCATGTGCTCACTCTCAAAATAAATAAATTAATTTAAAAAATAACAATACTAAGTGTTGATGAGGACGTAGAGCAACTAGAATTTTCATATGTGGCTAGTGGGAGTGTACACTGATATAAAATATTGGAAAATTGCTTGACAATATCTACTGAAGGTAATTATAGGCTAACCTCATGACCCAGCATTTCTATTGGGAGGTACATTTCCAAGAGAAGAGAACATATATGTTGGTCAACAGACATGAAAAGTATATTACTGGAAGTTTTATTTATAATTACTCCAGGGACTCCTGGGAGGGTCAGCTAAACATCTTGATTTTGGCTCAGATCATGATTCCAGGGTTGTGGGATTGAGCCCTGTGTCTGGCTTTGTGCTGAGGATAGAGCCTACTCGAGATTCTCTCTGTCTTTCTCTCTGACCTTCTCCCCCACTCATCTGCTCTCTCTCTCTCTCTTAAAAAAAACACAATTTTAATTTATAATTGTTCCAAAGTGAAAATAATCCATACATCCATCTGAAAAAGAACAAATTGGATACAATGGAATACTGTGCAATAAGGATGTACAATGCAACAAATAGATTGATCTTGGAGACTAATAATGAGAAAAATTAAGCTGAAAACAAAGCACAATAGTCTATATGATTCCAAATTTAGTTGAATTTCAAGGATAGACAAAATTGAGAATTCCCTGTAAAGTACAAAGTTGTAAGAGACAATTGCCCCCAGCCTGACAATTAAAGCAAACCATACATGTGACAAAATTATACTTAAAAAAAAAAAAATCTACCAGTTAGATAACAAAGGATACAAAGAAACTTAAATGAATTTAATTTCAAAAAGTAAAAAGTTCTGTCTAGGGGCAAAGAGACTTATGGTTGCTTTCATCCCTTGTAGAGTAGAAGGAAAAAGAAATTCGCCTTAAGAGGTAAAAACAAAAGCCAACATTCAGCAGACTTTTAATGGGCAGGAATAGCCTGGTATGCTGGATTAGAAACCCTCAGAGCCCCATCCACAATGCTACTCTGCACATATCTGCTACTCTGTCTCACGCGTTGTCACTGACTGCAGGAACGTAGGGGCAGGACCCAGAGCTACGAGATCTTTCAGAAGGGTACAGCTTGTTTAGCATGTGTAAGCAGTTTACTGGAGGCTCAGCGCAGGGTAGGCAAGTAAAAACATTCTCTTTGGCACTCTGGGGCTTCATTAAGTTCACTGCAGCAACCCTTCCAAGATTTTGGTGGGCCAGAAGACCTGAGGAAAATTTGTGTGAGGCAAACTGGGCATTGTTGCCATTCACTAAAATGGCCCCTGAAGGCTGGTGGAAAGGCAGAAGGTATAGAGGGATATCTGTAAATATCCAGAGCTTGAGGCAGAACTGGAGAACAGAGAGAAGTCCCAAGGAGATCAGAAAAATCGGCACCCAGGATTTCAGGCAGAGATAGTGCCACAGCTCAGAAAGTCGGCACCTTGAGTGTAGCGCCAAAAAGTGATCTCTGGAATTTCACCAGTGCTTACATTCTGAAGCCTGTTAAAGGGAAAGCCGAGTTAAAATACTCCCAAAGTAGTCTTACTCTCAAAGAAAGTCTTAAATAAACTACTCCCAGGGTAAAGCCTTGCCTTGAAATCTTATCTAAAATACTTGCTTTCAAAATATTTGAAACCAGAGGCAAACTGGTTGTAAATAGAACTGTAAGAAAGCTCAGACGAGGTCACTCCAATTAGATTTACTTAGACCATACACATACTTGCCCTATGACATAATAAAGAGCATCATATTGGGGAGAAGAGATGTGAATATTATTGACTTCTAGCTAAAAAGTTCTTTTCTACAATACTCAACATAAAATCATAAATTGGGAAATATAGGAAGAAGCAAGGATATCTACTCATGGACAGGAGAGGAAGTAGTTCATTGAAGACAACTTGAAAATTGTTAGAAATTTGGCCAGTAACAGGCGGGGGTGAGGGGGAGTATCTAAAAGTCTAAGATAGGGAAATCTTCCTCTCCATACAGCGGAGATGCGGCTCTAAGAAGAGAGGATCTGTTGTATGTCTCTCTCTCTGCTTCCACCACTTGGTCCTCAATGTGGCAAGATCACAGAATTGGGTAGTTTCTACCCAAAGGACCACAAAGATACACGTGTGTCAGGAGAGTACAGAGTGTCAGGGGTCCCTAAGATCATCCCAACTTTCAGTGATGCACTAGGAGGACTCAAAAGATTCATTGTACAGGTGTACTCATGGCTATGATTTATTATAGCAAAAAGATGCAAAGGGAAAAATGCATGGATGAAGTCAAAGGAAACCAGATGTAAGCGTTTAAGGATCCTCTCCCAGTGCAGTTTCCCAGGACTTGCTCACTTCCCCAGCAATGAGTTATGGAAACATCTCTGAAATGTTTGCCAGAAAAACTTAGTAAAGTCTCAATTGTCACTGGTTTTCTTAAGGGCTGGTCACATAGGCACTCTGCCTAGCATGAAACAAGCTTCCAGACTCCCAGAGGAAAAAAACAATGTTTAGCATAAACTGTAGTTTTCATAATCAGTTTAAGCACAGGGAAACTTTCTTTTCAGACATTCTTTTCATTCTTAAAATCCAAGTTCCTGGATGTCAGCTGAGGATCAACTTTGAAAGCAGTTATTTCTAAAAATAGCAGGATTGTCATATTAAGTCCTCCAGAACACCTAGAAACTCAAAAATTCAGGGGATGTTGCAGAGAAGGAAGATTGTTAGATCTCAGCATGTTTTACACACACACACACACACACACACACACACACACACACACCTCTACCTGAATGGGAAAATACAATCAACAGATACCAACACTGAGATGACACAGATTTTAGATTTTCCAAAGGATTTTTAAAAAAAGCTGCTAAAACAATGTTTGAATGAACAATTGCAAATGCTCTTGATTCAACCATTAAAATAGAACCTACCAGTAAATAAATAGAAAAAAATATATATATATATGTATGTATACAAAATAGAAATTTCAGAGTGGAAAAATGCAGTAATCAAAATATATAAATTTCCCAGAAGGACTAAATGGCAGTGGAAATGAGAGAAACAAAAGTCAGCATGATGGTTAATTTTATGTGCCAGCCTAGCCAGGCCATAGTATCCAGATATTTGGTTGAACACTATTCTGGCTGTTTTTCTGTGAGGGTATTTTTGGATGAGATTTACATTTAAATTGGTGGATTTTAAATAAAGCATATCTCCCTCTATATTGCAGGTGATCCACATCCAGTGAGTTCCAAGTCTGAGTAGAGCAAAAGGAACTTCCCTGAGGAAAAGGATGGAATTCAGCCAATGGACTTCTTTAGGCTTTCAACTGCAACTCTATCTATTCCTGGATTGAAACTACAAATCTTTCTTGGGTCTTCAGCCTGAGAGTTACCTCCATCAGATTTTGAACTCACGAAGCCTCCACAAAGAATCACGTGAGCCAATTTCTTAAAATAAATTTCTTTCTATATGTGCACATCCTATTTGTTCTGTTTCTTTGCAAAACCCTAACACAATCAGTAAAAACTTGAAGTTAAATCAATGGAAATTATCCAATCAGAACAACAGAGAAAAAAAAGATTGAAAAAATGAACAGTATGTACCAAAGAACACTATTAATAAAGTGAAAGGCAACCCATGGAATGGAAGAATATATGTTATATCTTATTGCAGATAAGGTATTAGTAATCAGAATATGTAAATAACTCCTGCAACAACAACAAAATATTTTTTTTTAAGTGGACAAAGGATTTAAATAGACATTTGCCCAAATAAGATATACAAATTGTGGATAAACACATGGAGAGAATGTTCACCGTCACTAATCATTAGGGAAAAGCAAATCAAAGCCACAATGAGATATCACTTTATACCTGTTAGGATAGCTATTACCAAAAATAAAATAAATAAAAATAAAACCCCAGAAATTAACAAGGGTTGGTGATGTTGTGGAGAAATTGGAATCCTTGTGCATTGCCGGTGGGAATGTAACAGATGTTACAGGTAATCTAACAGATGTTTGTACACCCATGTCCATAGTAGCATTATTCACAATATCCAGAATGTGTTAAGCAACCCAAATGTCCACTGACTGATGAATGAATAAACAAAAAGTGCTATATACACTTAATGGAATATTATTTGGCTTAAAAAGGAATGAGATTCTGATACATGCTACAACATGGATGAACTTTGTAGATGGTATGCCAAGTGACATAAGCCAAACACAAAAGGACAAATTCTGTGTCAATTCCACTTATATGAAGTCACAGAATAGTCAAATTCATAGAGTCATCTATATAATAATGGTGACCAGGGTCAGAAAGGAAGACCGCAGAGAGTGGAGAGTTAGTGTTTAATGGATATAAAGTCTCAGTTTGAGATGTCAAAAAAAGTTCCAGAGATAGTGGTAATGTTTGCAGAACTGTGTGAATGTAATGGCACCGAACTGTACAGTTAAAACAGTTGAAATGGTAAATGTGCCATTTCATATCAAATTGCCTATCTTGCAATTTAAAAAAGAACAGGAGGACAACAGTGAAAACAACGAAGTAGGAAAATCATCTCCTCCACAGAAGCAGTGAGAACACTGGCAAAATTTGTCATATTCAAACTTTTCAGAACTCTGGACATATTCCAAAGGCTTGTAACAATCTGGAAAGCATATACTCAAAAAATGATAAAAGAAGAGAGAAGCCTGAATCTTGTTAGGAGCAGCAAGCTTAGTGGCATGTTACAAACAGCCCACAGTCAGAGGGCAAACCAGCAGGTTAGCTGCCGCTGGGGTGTGCCGAACAGAGTAGGACCTCCTTCAAAGCCTCATTCCCAGAGAATTGTCATTATTATCATTATTATTATTATATTATTTTGTGCTGTTGATATTTAAAGTCTTGGGTAGACATAGCAGTCTGGAGGACAATGCTCTGAACCTTGACTTTGGCTAAATCTGGGTAATAATTATATAATTTTTAAAATTATATATTTTAATTATTTTAGCATACTTTTTTACTCTCAGGTATCTCTATTTAAATAATAGATGATTGTTCTACTATTAGGCAACTAGAATTTTTTAAATCCTTATATGCTCTTTTTATATAGCATGCCAATTATCATATCCTTTAACAATTTACTTTTTGCTGGGTGAAAACATAAAATTTGGGGTATTTCTCTCTCTCTATGTCTCTCTCTGTCTTTCTCTGTCTCTCTATCTCTCTGTCTCTGTCTCTATCTCTCCTTCTCTCTCTCTCTCTCTCTCTCTCTCTCTCTCTCTCTCACACACACACACACACACACACACACACTTTGGTTCTCCCAAATAGTTTCAAGAACAAATAAATTACTATTATTCAGCAAAGCCAAGTAATGTTTCTAAGATATCCAAGAATAACTTTATTTCCAAACCTTGACAACTCGTAAAATGAATAATTTTCATTTCAAAAGGCAGGGCAGGACCATAAATAGAAATGATTTCCACTGAGACACAAAAGAGTAAGTTTTCTCCAGCACCAGGAACTTTTGGGTTAGGACATTTTTTTAGTGCAGTAGATTAATTCACTGCTAAATTTTGTCCAGTTAAATTTTTCATATACACTAGTCCCCCTTATCTGTGGTGGATCCAAGACTCCCAGTGGATGCCTGAAACAATGGATGGTAACAAACCCTATGTATCTGTACTCACTCTTCTCCTTCTTGTGATGATGTGAGATGATAAAATGCCTACATGATGACATGGAGTGAGGTGAATGATGTAGGCATATGACAGTGTTAGGCTGCTAGTGACCTTCTGATGATACGTCAGAAGGAGGATCATCTCCTTCTAGACTGCAGTTGACCTTTGGTATCGGAAACCACAGATAAGGGGGGATTACTGCACACACACATTTCCAGTTATTTCTGGCATGAAATTTTATCTAAAATGTTGTTCATGTCTGCAATACTAGAATTTTGGATTTATGGCTAAGCATGGGTGTTGGCCTTATATATCACATTATCATTAAACTACCTATGAAGATTTTTAAAATCCAAGATGAAAGAACACCAAAAGACAGTTTGTTTGGCTTAGAAGTGTTGGGCTGAGAAGCACTTTCTTTAATAATGTGTCACATGAACCAGATAAAAGCAGATGATCCCACAGAAGATAGAAAATGTTTTGTCTCACTTTCATTCTCTGCATCTGATTTTCAGGTGCAGGTATCCCCTGTTGAGAAAAACAGATAGCCACCACCAGCTACACCAGAGCTCTCTTCTGAGCTTGTCAATTCCCTGTCTACATCAGCAACTCTCTTTAGGAATTCTTATTCAGGTTAGAGTTCCACATCTAGTTCATCACCACATGTTCCTGGACACATTTTGGAAAAGTATTAGGAATCCTCACTGCTTTCACTGGGGTCCGCAGTGAGTCACCTCTTGCCTGGATTATTGAAGTTGTCTCCTATGTCATCCCTTGCTTTTCATCCCTCTATAGTTTATTCTCACAGCAGCAGCCAGAGGGATCCTATTAAGATAAATCATGTCACTTCCTGATTCGGAACCTTCCGGTGACTCCTGGATCCCCTATGAGTAAGAGTTAAATTCCTAGAATGGTCTGTGACCATGTTCTACAACAGATGTAAAGTTAGCCACAATTTTCTAGTAATTGGTTTAAAAGATAAAAAGAAACAGGCCAATAAAAATTTAAAGATATTCTGTTTGGATCAATAATCCAATATATTATCATGTCAACATATAAATCAATATAAACATTATTAATGAGATATTTTACATTTTTAAAGGTCTTTTAAAACTAGTGTGTAAACAACACTCTCGATTCAGTCAAGCACTCAAGTGCTCAAAAGCCACATGTGGCCAGTGGCTACTATATTGAAATTAAAGAACTATAAAATCCAATTTGATCTACCACCTGCCCTCAACTCTGTGAACTCACCTCCTTATATTCACCCCTCACTTATTCTCTAGGAAGCACACTGGACTTTTGCGATTTGTCATTTTTTAGTGAATCTTTCCTGATAACACTCTAAAATGAAACCCAAGTCTACAGCACTCACCTTCTTATTTGCTTCATTCATTAATAATATCTATCACCTTGGAATATATCATATTTTTCTTTACTTTTTTGGTGCTTACTTTTTCTGTATTGTACCACTAGAATTTAAACTCAATTAGGGCAACAAATGTTACCTGTTTTGATCACTGCTTGTATCAACAGAAAGAGAAGAGTGCCTGGAACACAGGCAGTGCTAAATAAATATTTAGCACTTGTTAAATAAAAGGTTTGCATTCCTATCATAGTTCACTACTTAGATACTGAAGTTCTAGATAAGTATTACCTTTCCTCCAGACACTGTGGGCTACATTTCTCACTTTGAGGTTTGGCCAAAGCTAAGCAATAGACCCCAAAACCACCATTTTGAGAACATGTATTGTTTCAGCAAAAGAATAATCATTAGAGAGGTGCCAGGGTGGCTCAGTTAAACATCCAATTCTTGGTTTTGGCTAAGGTCAGGATCTCAGGTTTGGTGAGTTCAAACCCTGCGTTGGGCTCTGCACTTACAATGTGGAGCCTGCTTGAGAATCTCTCTCTCCCTGCCTCTCTGACCCTCTGACTCATGAGGTCTGTCTTTCTCTCTCTCAAAATAAATAAATAAACTTAAAAAAAATAATACTCATTAAATAAGATTAACATACATGTTTTCAGAATCAAGTCTCTCTGGTATTGCTTTCAGCCTAGCAACATACCTCCTCATGCATTCTTTTTTTCTCCATTTTATATATTCCACTTAAATTAAAAAATACAGAACACCTGGGTGGCTTAGGTGGTTAAGAGCCTGACTCTTGATTTCAGCTCAGGTTATGATATCACAGTCATGAGTTCAAGGCCCTGGTGAGTGTGGAGCCTGCTTGGGATTCTCTTTCTCCTCTCTCCCTGCCCCTCCCCTGCTCATGCACTTGTGCACTCTCTCTTTCTCTCTGTCTCTCACAATAAATAAACATTAAAAGATAAATTTAAAAATATAGCCAAGATATGGAGTCCAGAAGCTCTTGCTCTGGCAATGAGTTGATATATGAGTTATCAATTCACTAAGTTTAGTGAGTTGTCCCTCACTAAAATAGTTTCAAGAGATTTTTCCAAAGGGTTTTTTTTTCCTTAAAAATTGGAATGTTATCACTCAGGATAACTCTAACCATTATTCATTTATTGTCCTTTTTTTCTGATTGTTTCTTCAATTTTTAATAAGCAACTGAGAGTAATGGCAAACTGAGAGTAAGTAAAATTTGTTACCGGCTGGTTTTCATACAGCAAGGATTGGCTGTTGCCATTTGCAACACTGATTGGCATCAGAAGTAAGCATAAAAATCAAGGAGTTATGTTTGTCAAGAAATATAGGGTTTATAAAAGTAAATTAAAAAACATTAATGTTGAGTCATTTCCATAATACCTCTTTAAACTAGTCTAAAAGAATCCAAGTCTTTTCCTTGATTACTGAGGCAAGGTAAAAGTGCCATCTTAAGTATATTCAATGGCAGATGCTAAACTTTTGTGTGTGAGTGTGTGTGTGTGTGTAGTTAGCATATGAAATAAGCACTGAAGGCCACTTCCAAAATGGTTTTACCTTTTTGGATTTAATTTTGCTTCTACACATTCTTATATTATTTTTATATATATTTTTGAGCCCTTCAGCATCTGAAAAAAATCTATTTGGCTCAAACACTTAACTGGTAATTTCCATAAGGAATATTTTAGATTTAAATCTTTTTGTTCCCTCAGAACTTTTAATGCCATTGTCTACTAAGAGCTCATGAGCTCATGAGAAGACCAATGTCATTTGCTTCGCTAATTTGTAGGTATACTATTTGAATGTTGTTTCTTTGTTTTTTCTCTACAAAATTGTTTAGATCTTCTTAGTTAAGGTAAACTTGGTTTAAATTGCTTAAGTGGCTGGCATGGAATTCCTCTTCTTTATAATCTACCCTGATTAAGAATATTGACTATAAGAACTGTGGGGGTGGTGAGCACATGGGGCGGCACACTCTCCTCCTTTATAGAGGTGTGATGCCCACACACAAGAGAGCCCCCTTTCCCTCCCATTCCCAATGCCAAATAAAGGGTTTTGCCCGGTCATCCTTAGCATATCTCTTCATCTTTTTGCAGATTATTAAAAACCAGTGTACCAAACCTTCTCCATATTTCAGTGATGCTTCTATTTCAACACAGTGAGTTTTCTTCAATGAAATGGATAAGCTAAAAAAAAAATTATGGATATCAGATATTCCATTATCTAAGGACTTATATGAAATTCATAGTGATGTAGTATGAGAATTCTATGACTATATGATAGTATTGTTCCATAGTAAATATGACTTCTTCCACAAACAAATTTGAGCACTAGAATAAATGTTTATTTAAGTACATGGCTGTGTGTGGCAGGAATGAAGGAAAGAAGGAAGGGGAGAAAAGTATTGTAATACTGTTCTATAGTTGGCTCCTGAGGAATGGTCTTCTAGCAGAGCCTTTTGCCTATCCCTTTGGCACATTGTATCCGATTCAAAATGTAAACAAGTGGAGCACCTGTAATCTGAAGGCCCTGTTGGTAAAATCCTGTACCACCAGGGAAATCTTAGGCCACATTACTATCCTAGTCTCAGGTTCTCAATTTTATGAGTACACCTATTGAAAGCTACAATCTTATCAAACAAAAATGTGGTAGTATAGTATGGTTACATAAATGCAAAAAAATATGAAGATTTGTTATGTCACACACTTTCTATGATGCAATCCCAACAATTCCTTACATTCTTTGATGATTTATGAGATACCAAGGTTTTCATCATCCATTATCTTATTTGAGCCTGAGAGGTATAAAAGGTTGATATTGTCAAATTTTTCCTACTGAGAAGGAAAAGAGATCACTATAGAAACCAAGTAATTTAGCCAAAGTTATAGAGGTAGACAATGTGACCATGAGTAAAGGAAATCTCATTTAAAGCAGTCAGGACACCCAAAGTGAGTAGCTATCCTGCACATACCATTCCTTGCAGCTTGCATAAACAGCAGGAAGAAGGAAGATAAGAATTGTTTTGACAAGGGAGGCCATTTTTCACATAGGAATTTCATTTCCGGCTTTTAAGAAAAAGAAGAAACTTTCCTCCTTAACCTAGCAGCAGCGCACTAACCACCACTTGCAGCAAATGAGAAACCACTATAACCTCCAACCCTTGTTCTTCTCCAATGAATTTTTGTTTAAAGCCACTCTTCTCAATTTCCTTCCAAAACTTTATAAAAGCTGACTTCTCTCCGTCTCTTCAGATTTGCCTATGATTTGACATAGTTTGTCTCGAATTGCATTTCCTCTGCCATTCCCAAATAAACTTATCTTGGTACTAAAATAAGTGGCTATTTTATTTTTAAGGTTGACAACAGTATGGAAGCCATAATTGCAACCCAGATCTATGAGTCCTGGTTCAACATTCTCTCTCAGCAACATAGTGAATCATAGTTCCACAAGCTCCAAAATATATACAGCAACAAGAGTGGAAATAATCCAATAAAAGACTTCCAGTTGCCCTCTCAATCCCCTCTGTGGCCATAATAACCCACAAGTCACTTTAATTTTTTTCTCTCTTCCCACTTACACACCCTTAAATTGTGTGTCAGCTGCATTTTTCTCTGCCAGCTTAGAACTAAGATATTCCCAGGATTTAACTGTGATATATTCAACCCAGGACTTGTACCTGAGCACCAGGAACCATGGCTTTGTCTTTCAGTAAGACAACAGGGGCCTTCTTTCATCTCACTGTACTTGTCCAAAAGCCTAGAAACTAGAGATAAGAATAAAAGGACTGACAAAATGTAATCTCTCTTCCTTTTTTCCCTCACCCCCAGCTACGGTTTTCTGATTCGTTTCAACCTCTTTGTGGCACATAAAGGTATAGAAATTTCAAGAAGACACACAGTAGTAGTAGTAGTAGAGCAGCAGGCACTTTTAAGCCTCATGATTTGTGTTGGCTTGGCATTTCTCAAAGGCGTTTCTTTGGGGATCAAATTACTTACAAAGCCTGTGTGCTCCACAGGGAAATCAGATGAGTGAGCAGAGCAAAGCCGTTTCAAAGGCTCATGTATCACTTTGGGAAAATCAAAGTTTCTCGTGAAACTCTAAATCTGGAGCTTAGCCCTTTGACAAGTCATTTCAAACCCTACATTATAATCCCTGACCCCTTTGGAATTACAGTTGGTTTAAATGTTTCTGGATAAGTAAAATGTTGTCCTACAATGAGGAAAAAGCAAATTGCCATTTGAAAAACCAGTCTTTGGCAATCATGTTGGAACTTCAGGAAGATTGTTTTCTTTTTCATCATTACTGTGTGTCAAACGTAATCACAAAGTCACAGTTCTCAATGGCAGAAAGTATATCCTTGATATATATTCAACCACAAATACTTTTTTGAGCTCTAATTCACTGACCTCAGCCTTGGGCCACTTCGTCTTTCAAGAAAGCCTACCAGAAAAAAAAATAAGAAGAAAAAGCAAGAGTCAGTGATAACTAAATTGTATTTTCAAGAGCTATTCCAATTCTTAAATTATACATTTTTTTTGTGAAGTAAAAAAAGTTATGGGGTCATATATGGTATTGAGAGGAAAGAAGGTCTCTGCTTTAAGACAAATTACTTACGTTCAAATTCTTCATCAAATATTTATGTGATCTATAGTGGATCAAAACACAGCTCTGTTTTCTATTTTCCTCATCTGAAAAGTTGTATTTTAAACAAACTTGATTCTGACCTAAAATTCTGGAAATGTTCCTGTGTGAACCAAATAAGACAATAGATGTGAAGGCTTTTCAATATTATAAAAAGCTTTTTGAATATCTGGAATTTTTACTTGTTAGTTGAGGGCCCAAGGCCATGAAGAATTAGAACTTCATCCCCTGGAGAGGGAGGAGGAAGGAGTAATGGAATGTTATTCAGGCTGGCGACATAAGCCAGGGTGCCCAAAGTTAGTAAAAATATGGTTTTGTGGGAGAAATGCTGATTGGTCCCACAAAATGAGAATATACTGTCGAGTATGATAAAGTGGCAGACAAAATGACAGGTTGGTGTCAGATCATGGAGGAACTCAAGTGTTGTGGCACTTTTAGCCAGCCCCAAGCTTTTATATTGTTAAGCCTCAAAGTCACTTTCCAGGGTGTGAAATGCTTCTTCTTGTTTGCAGTGGGCCCAGGAAATCAGACTGCTCTCAGGACATCCATCAGCACAGCTCATTGTAGTCCATTCTGGCTGAGTGCATTTGCATCCCCTAAACTTTCCTATATTAAAGAGAGCCAACAGATAAACTGTAGTATAATCTTAAGCAGACACAAAGATTATGCTGCTGCTGCTTCTTCTTTTTTTTTTTAATGAAGAAGTTTGTAAAAACTTAACCTACTGAATTAAAATTTGAATTTGACCATACTGGAAATAGTGTAAATTATAAATTAACACTGTCAAAACTTAGCTGTCCAAATAACTGCTAAATTATTAAAAGGTAGTATGGACATTGAGTTTTGTATATCGAGCTAGGATAGCTCCCCATAAGGGTAAAATGTTATATCTGGGAATTAAAATGAATGTTAATATTTAAGAAATATTATTATATTTGAAAAAAGAGAAAATATTTCTTGCAAATAAAATACCTGAAGTTTGAAATATCCTGTTCTAGGTTAGCATTGTTGGCAAATATATGTAATTCACAGGGTAGGATTATATCAATGACCAAAAGCCCTATGAAACATTTTAAATTATAAAGACAAACTATTAACTTTTTAGGTAAAAAGGGTTATTTGGTGGATTAGGATTTAATCCAAATTATTTTTGGATTACTTTATATATTTTTGGATTATTTATATGTTACTTCAATATCACATTAGTACCAAAATCGTTGTCCTTTTATTACAGAGTATTTGATATCATGGTATCATATTAAAATTACATATGTTCCTTTGTGAGTTTTAGGTTAATATTAAGAAGATAATCCTGCAAATGCAAATACCTTAACAAAATCCTACAAATATTTTAACAAAAATATCCTGCAAATATTTTAACAAATATTTAACAAAATGAATTCTTAATTTTCACACCAAATGCAAAATGGGCATAAAATTACACAAATATTAAATAATAAATGTTCGGGAAATAATTGTAAAATAATTAAAACCTATCAAGATGAAGCATCACATTAAAAGATAATTTATACTTATTATTTGTAACATATTATACTGATAATTTGAATTAGGTAATTTTGACACATAATAAATATTATAGTTTAATATTATTTTAAATTTTCTACATTTTCTTGCTTTTAATCCACATTTAATCCCTTCGAATGAACTACCAACAAGTCTAGAATTTAAATGTAAAAATATTGACAAGCACCCTGTTAGACAGTTTTTAGTAAGAGGTTCTGCCAAGATAAGCTGTGACCATTATTGGAAAATATTCTGTACTCGTAAGGATCAGCTAGCCCAAGATGTGGTGACAAAAAACTGAAATATTCACTTAACACAGAAACATTTATTTCTCACTGATTCAAAGTCCTCTGAATATCAAGTTTCTTTAAAGGGCAGCTCCCTTCTAAAAGTGACTCAAGACCCAAACCTACTTACTTCTCATCACTGCCCATTAGTCAGATGTAGTAATATGACCCCACCAAAACAAAAGAGCTGGGAATTTTTTTCTGCCCAATGCAGAGAACACAAGACACTGAAAGTGTCTAACACACCTCCCAACATATACTCTTCCCTCTTGTTATGCCCTCTTTGGTAATTTCTGTTTCCTTATTGCTACCCCAAACAATCCTCTCTTACTACAAGATAATATCTCAGGTTTTGGCTTCTTCATTGTCCTGAATGCTAATATGAGAAAAGAATATCTCATAACTAAATTCCTCTACAAATAAATGCTGACACGTGATCTGATCTGTGACTATGATTAGTAATATTAACCCTGACAGCTAGTTTTTTCTGTTTATTGAGTATAAACCAAATGCCCAGATTTCTGCTATACACTCTCGTTTAATCTGTTACCCATGACATAGATACTATTATCCTTATTTTGATGCAGAGATAAGTAAAGCCACCAATATCACATAACCAATATATGGCCAAACTGTGATGGAATGTTGGATCTATTTGACAACAAAGGCTGTGATCTTCCTACTGCACTACACTTCCCATCCTTGTCCACACCTCTCATGCCCTCCCTTCATCTATCAAATGAGTATAAAGTGTAAATTCTCTTATAAATGTGGCCAAAAAAAATTGAATTCAACCAAGTCATCAAAAAACAAGGAACAAGAGAAAACTTAAGGATGTAGGGCTACAAAAAGAGTTCTTAGACTTGACACAAAAACTGTAGTCTATAAAAGGAAAAGGTAGTAGGTTAGTCCTATTAGAAAACAAAGCAAAATGAAACGAAAAGCTATTGCATGTGACAGACTGTGGAGAGCATAAAAAAGAAAGTCTATGGACTGAACAGTCAGTATTATCCTCATCTTCACGAGGTATAGTCCATGTTGTTGAGCTTATATTTAACTTCTTTTCCTGACTGTGAGTCCTTCGAGCAAACACTATATATTGTGTGTATATGTATGTATGTGTGTGTGTGTGTATATATATATGTGTGTGTGTGTGTGTGTGTGTGTACAATAGGCTTATAACTCACCATTTTATAATAATAAGAAGAATAATTATAAATCCTATTAGAAAGTGGGCAAAAGACATGAACATACATGGCACCAAAGAGGCTATATTTCACATGGTAAACATATCAGTTCATGAAAAAAATGTTCAACATTTCGCTACACAGCTACCAGAATGGCTAAAATAAAAATGGTGACAACATTAAATGCTGGTGAGGATATGGAAAAGCCGAATCACTTGTACATTGCTAATGGGAATAGGAAATTGGACAGCCACTCTAGAAAAGTCTGGCAGTTCATTTTTTTTTAAAGTAAATATACTACTTATACCTATGAAACAACTCAATACTTACATCCTTGAGCATTTATCCCAGAAACATGAAAGCATAAGTTCATACAGAAACATACGAAACACAGGTTCATAGAAACTTTATTTGAAATGTCCAAAACATGGAAAGCACACAGGTGTCCTTCAATGGATGAATGGTTAAACAAACCATGGTATATTCAATGTTATGGTCAGAGGTATAGATCTACTGATTCACTGCAATGGCTAATGTTTTGAATCAGCGACAAGGCACATGGAAGAAATAAGATTGGAAGATTGTTGACAAAGACTGGAAAAGAGGTATAATCCAGAGGTCAGAATGTGAATACTCACTAAAAATGACCCTTTTGGACTAGAGTTACAGAAATGTAGTAACAGTGTTGTGGTTGCAGTCAGTCATACTCCCCATTTACTCTACTGTTTGCTCAAAGGACTCACAACATGAGTATAGAGTCAGGGAAAGCAGTTAAATACATGCCCAACAACACGGACCTCACCTCATGAAGGTGAGGATAATACTGACTGTCCAATCTGCCAGAATCAGAGAAATGTGTTAAACTCAAAAGGGGGCCAATAGCTAGGGGAACTAGCAAGGTGTCTTGTGTGAAGTTGAATATGTTGGACCAGTTCCATCATGAAAGGGGCAATGAGTTGGCCTCACTGGAATAGATACTGCCATTTTCCCTGCCTGCCCACTGTTTCTCTGACAACAGCACTATGGACTTAATGAATTCACTATTGTAAGAACACCCACAACATTGTTTCCAAACACACCTTACATCAGAAGTAATACAATAGGCTTATGTTCATGGTAATGGCTATCCAACCGTACAGAAACATCTGGCATCTGGTATATGGACTTGTCAACTGAAGACACAGTTAAAGCACCAGATAGAAAACATTACCATCCAAATTTAAAGTGCTTTATTTCAGAATGTGATCCACTCACTGAGCTAATGACTATTTATTCTGGCTGTATCTCTCATGACCAGAATATATGGGTACCAAAATTAATGGTTGGAAATGGAGGTGGTATTTATTGTTTTCTTCCTTGACTTTGGACTTTGCTAGCTTAAAGGTCTTAATACATAAGAAAAAAATTTTTATTAGGGTCACTTAATTATGAGTTGACATGAATACTGACTATTTCCCACTTTACTTATCACTGAATACAAAGGCAAAAAGTAAGAAAGATGAAAGAAAGAAAGAAAGAAAGAAAGAGAAAAGAAAAGAAGAGGAGGAAGAAGGGAGGGAGAGAGGGAGTGAGGAAGGAAGAAGAGGAGGAGGAGAGGAAGGAGAGGAAACAGGAAGGAGAAAAAGGAGAAGAGGAGAAGAAGACAAAGAAGACTGCTATTAAAGCAACTGATCCTGATTATCAAAGGGGTAAGGTTGGTGTTAACATTTTTCAGCCAGTAAGGAATTTGTCTGAAACACAAAAAAATCCTCTGGAACACAGAGGAGCCCTTTATTCCTTCTATGTTCAGTGATAAAAAATTATAACAACCTTAAACAAACAGGATCCATGGGTTCAAACACTCAAAATAAAGGTTTAAGAAACCTCCCTAGGTCCCCTACCAGGTAAAGATAAAATCCTGACTGAGAGCAAAGGGACAAGGAATGGTACTGTAGAAAGGAAGTCATCCATGAATAAGCACAACATTGTGACCAGTGACAGAAAAGATGACTAGAAACTAATCAAACTAGTTTCCTGTGTTACATATATATTCATGACTAATGCCATTGTCTTTCCATGTGCTATTATAGTAACTTGCATTAGATATTTTAACAGATAACCGATAAATTAATTATGGATTAGCTCAATGAATTCACACAATAAAGATCTGTTCTTTACTTGTGTGGTCAGATACTTATGTTCTTTGTCAAGTTTTGGATTTCTTCCATCCAGAGACTCAAGAACCCAAGCAGCTTCCATCTTGAGGCTCTACCATTCAGTGACTTCACATTTCCAATGCCCTCATCTAATGCAGAGATGGGTAAAAGGCATGAAAAATTGGAATACTGTGCACCTCATACTGAAATCGTTCAGCCTTCATGGATAATCACACGTGAATACATCAGATTTGCTGAGAAATGTGGAAGCAAAGGTATTTGTTTCTCTTCAGATGGCTTTCTTAGAGTCCTGAGCATGCTCAGCTATAAGTATCAAGTGGTAGAAATGGTTTATTACTATAACACTTCCTTGGTGTTAGTCTTGATATGGGTTTCCTGGGCACATGACTGTTAGATATGTAGCATTTCTGCTAAGTTCTTGGTCCACACAAGTTTTCTTGGGCTACCTAATAGTCTTCCTGCTAAAACTAGTAAGAGTGACTTCTGCTGTTTGCATTAAGAACTCTGAATGATTCAGGTCTCAAATGATGAACTATCATACATACTGGTGATTTAAGAAAGGAGGTATTATTGAGAAGTAGAATTTTCTTTGAATTTTTGAAATCATGTTCAAATTTGGTGAAACTTAAATTCTAGTTATTAGAACCAATAAAAAGAGGGATGGGGCAAAAGACCACTCTCTTCTCAAGCAGAAATAATTTGAGAGGGACAGTGTCCCTTTTTTATGGATGCCAGATATGTTCTTTTCAGTGTTTTCATTAATAACCTCTGACAATCACTCCCTCTATTTATCTTCTAGTTTTCAAACTGTTTTTCTCTGCACACAGATTGCTGTAAAATAAATTTTATTTTTATCTCAACTAGATTTCATAATAAATAAATAGAATGAATGAATAATAGATAGATAGATAGATAGATAGATAGATAGATAGATAGAATATCACATGTGCCATGAGTCCAAGCTTTCTATTTTGTTTTAATTCATATAATGATAGAGCTGGGAAGAATGTTAGGAATGACTAGTTCTATTTCCTGAAATTATAGATACTGAGACCTAGAGAGAAAATGTTAATTGTCTATGGTCAGTAATGTTTGGTAAAGCTTAGCTCAGAACCCCAACCCCTTGGTATCCAACTCAATGACTTTTCAGTGTCCCTCTTATCTGAGGTCCTTATAATGATAGTCACTGCTCTCTAATTTCCAATTATATATCTCATTATAATCCATAGACTCTCAAAGGCACAGAACCTAAGATTCAAATTAATGCCAAGTTAAATACTTCTGTGTTAAAAAGGTGTTCTATCAAATAATCATTAAAATATAACTCAAAAGTTTTCTCTGGTTTGAGCTCAGGTTGTGATTTTTCTGCATTCTCAATTTCCCTTGCTCCATTAACTCCTATCTTCAAATACCATTTTCTTTGCATTCTCATTGTCTTAGTTAAATGTATGTGTCAATATGAAGTAAGCTTTCCCACTAAATCAATCAGTCTCTATAATATGTTTTTAGAACATGGTTAATATATTCTCATGAATGACTTTTCTTATACTTGGTGACAGACATCAGAGTCAATCATGCATAGCTAACTTCAGAGATAATTAATAAGTTGCATGCCCAGATATACCAATATTCCTTTCCACAGAAAATTGCTGTTTTCATGAAAACTATTTATTAATATGCTTTTTCTTAGAACGTGAATTCCTGCCCTGGTCTCTTGCATTGGTAATTGAGTGATACAACAAACCATATTTTAATACAAAAAAAAGTAATAGAGGTAATGGATCTAACCACATTTTCATGCAGTTAGAGACCATTGGAATCACCAAAATCAAATTGAAAGATATATCAATAATTAACAAAGACCAGTTCTTTTTTCTGGAGAGTCATTGGCCTATACCCAGTCCCACTCTATTCTCTTTGTTTCCAAATTTTTTTGTTTTTATTCACAAAACACTTTGTTCAAGTAAAAATATACTTCAAACTCCAGTATGTAAATGAAGTAAAAGTAGAGTTACTCTGGATGAAGTGCATGCCTGACTAAAATCTCCTCAATTCCCATGCTGGACTTTGATGTTCAATGATGTTCAAAGGAACACAGAAGACTCCTAGGAGCACAGTTTGAGGGTACAAGACGCTTGAGACTGAAATGTTTTTTTATAGATAATCTCATCTAGACAAAAAAAAAAATCCTTCATTATGCTTGAACCAGAGCAAAAAAAGGCAAGAAAGCAGCCAATGACATATAAACTCATCATCACCAGTGAGGGTAGCACTACCTTTAAGTACCCTCTCTGACATTAAAGACATTCTTGACCACAAGCTCCAGACTAATTCAGTTTTAATCATGTAGCTGCATAAACCATTTGGATATGTGCCCTAGCATATTGGTACTTATATTCAAACATTAGCAATTTAGGATTTTACCCCATCCTTCTTGTGTTAAGTATTTACTGAGAGGCTGAGTGAAACTTTAGAGAAACATGATACTCACAAACTGAGATTTAATGGGTTTTAGATTCCAACTAAATTGCTGCAAAAAAATGTATTTGTTGTGCATTGGATGGTAAATGTTAAATACCAGAAAGAAATAATCACTGAAACTTCTAAAAACAGATATTTTCATAGTCCTTGGTCATACATATGACTATTCATTGTATTATGTTTTAAAAGTTGTTACCAGCTGCTCATTTTTAAAAATTTTAATTCCAGTATAGTTAACATACAGTATTATATTAGTTTCAGGTATACAAAATAGTAATTCAACACTTCCATACATCACCCTGTACTCAACACAAGTGCACTTCTAAATCCCCATTACCTGTTTCACCAACTGCTCCCCCCACTCCACTATGGTAACCATCAGTTTGTTCTTTATAGCTAAGAGTCTTTTTTGTTTGTTTGTTTTGTATGTCTCTTTTTTTCCCTTTTTTTTTTGTTCTTCTTCCTTAAAATCCCACAAATGAGTGAAATAGTATGGTATTTATCTTTTTCTGACTTATTTCACTTAGCAATTCTACTCTCTAGCTCCATCCATGTTGTTGCAAATGGCAAGATTTAATTCTGTTTTATGGCTGAATAATATTCCAGTGTGTGTATGTGTGTGTGTGTGTGTGTCCCACATTTTTCTTTGTCCATTCATCTATCAGTGGACACTCGAGCTCCTTCCATAATTGGCTATTATAAATAATACTGCAATAAACATAGGGGGCATGTATCCTTTTGAACAAGCTGCTCATTTGACTAAGGTTTTTGGTCACTTTAGTCATGCAAGTTAAGTCCTTGTAACTCTTCAGGTAACCATTGATGGAATGTCTTGGTAAACTGGTTGTTTGGATTCCAGTTGCTACAGTTACATAGAAACTCAAAGTGTCCTTTGCTTCTGCATAGTTCATTGCCTTTCCTCTCATGTGGTGCACTTCACTCTTCACTTCAGATTATTTCGGTCTAGATTTGGCTAAAATACAGACTTAGGTGAAAGCAGTGTAAGGAGCTTTGGATCAGTACTAATGAGAATGACCCCTCAAGCCTACTTGATGGAAGGTTGATATGTACCAACTCTAGCCAAAGAGCCTCTTCTTAATTTAAGAGTACTGACTTGATAATGAGACTCTTAATTCATTTTCTTGTGCCTGGGTCCCTTAGATAAGGTATCTTTTTTTCCCAGATACCAGCTTGGGTTTTGGACCCTATATCTAGCTGTAAAATTATGTCAAGTACTAGCAATGTTCCCTATATTAAAGGGCTAGAGAAACCTGTGGAAGAAAATCTTTAGCATCAAAGCAAAGGAAATAATGAAAATGATGTTTTGGCGGAGAACTTAAACAAAAATCTAGTCTTCCATTCAACAAAGTCATCCTGTAAGTATCAAATACCTATTATATGTCAGGCATTGTTTTAGGCACTGGAGATGCAATAATGACAAAAAAAAATAAATCTCTGTTTTCATAAAATTTACATTCAAATGGGTAGACAAACCATAAATAGAATAGATATAAAGAATCAATGATATAGAGGATAATGCCAATTAATATCATGAGAAAAATAATGAAGAGTAAAGGGATAGGGAGTGACATCTGCTCTTTTAATACAAAGATATTTCTGAGGAAATAGCTTTTGAACAGAAATGTGATTAATGCAAATGTATCTCTTCTTTTAACTAAGCTCTAGAAACACAGGGCTCAATATGGGGACAAATGCAGCCAAACCATGCCCCAACAACTGCTCAAGATGTGTCCAGGTGGTCTGCTCCCTTGAAATATAAAAAATATCTACTGAGAAGAGAACTTAAGACACTTTGGCTTTAGCAAGATAGGAATTCCCTGAATCTAGGACACCTACTTTTTAGACCAGCAGTACTTTTCTAGACAGTGTCCATACTTTTTTCCAGGAGTTGATGATTAGGTCAGATATATTAGAGGCTAGAGAACATGGATTATTGTTCACAAGAAGGCTAAAACAAATAGAAGAAAGTTTCCAGGCTCAGACACTATTGAAGGAGACCTCTTCCTCTAGCAGCCTCAACACCATTGCCTGCTGGCTCCCCAGGGTTTTATATACTAATTGCAGTTATCTCAGAGGCTCTCTGATTTCTTTGTTGCTATGTAGCAACAAATGAATGTAGCCCAACAACATGTTTATGAATGGTACTAAGCAAATATCTGTTGAAAGGATGAATAAATATGAAAGGACACCAACTTCTGGGATTTGCTTCTACCAGTTTAAAGCACTAAATCTGTACGTTTCACAACAGTTGGCAATCTTATCGATTGTAGTCACCAATGATTCCTTGTACAAAATAATATGTTCAATACATTTTATTAGGTGAATGACACTCTCCTAGGCCTTTCTGTTCTTTGTCCCTCAGTTAGTTCTCCTTTGCCAACCCTCTAAAAACAGTCTCTTAATTGATCAAAACATTTCAGCTAAGCATTCTCCTAACAACCAAACCTGAGCATGTTGACAAATGGGTTTATAACTTTCTTCTAATCCATCATTTGTTTCAAATTTCTATATTACATAAAAATTCCCATCATTTCTAGACTCACAAACCTGTAATCTTTGGTTTCTTTGTCTCTTTCACCTCTTATATCAAATTGAACATAATGTTTTGACAAGTCTTCTGCAAATATATTATGCAAAAGTATTAATTATGTACTTGTGACCTGCAAGGCACTGTAAGAAGCACTGATATAAAAACTACCTTTAGGGGTACCTGGGTAGCTCAGTTCGTTAAGCACCTGACTGTACATCAGCTCAAGTCATGATCTCACGGTTTGTGAAATCTAATTCCACGTAGGGTTCTGTGCTGACATTGTGGAACCTGATTGGGATTCTCTCTCTCCCTCACTCTCTGCCCTTCCCCCACTCTTTCTCTTCCTTTCTCTCACAATAAATAAACATTTTTAAAAAAATAAATAAAAACTACCTCCAATATCAAAGGGCTTACAATCTCAGAAGGAGAAAGTTATAAACAGACAAATCATTAATAAGTGATAGAATAAAGAGATTTACATACAGTCATGAAAACACAATGTGTTCACACAAAGTAAACTATTCTATTATAGAAGGTCAAACGAGGCTATCCCTATTTTCATTTTTACAAAAATATATTATGGAGAAAGACTTTAGCAAATGTAGGTGAGGATGAAAATGTAATTTGTTGCTTAAGTAGCATGTGACTACAATGTAGGCAGTGGGGACTGAAGTTACTATACAATATGCAGGCAAGGGGCAAATGGTGTCTGGGTGGCTCAGTCCGTTAAGCATCCAACTCTTGAGTTTGGCTCAGGTCATGATCTCAGGGTCATGAGATCAATCCCTGCATCAGTCTCTGTGCTGACAGCATGGAGCTTGCCTGGGATTCTCTCTCTCTCTCTCTCTCTCACTCTCACTCTCACTCTCTCACTGCCCCTCTCCCGCTTGTGTGCACATACACCTGTGCACACCTTCTCTCTCTCTCTCTCAAAAAAAAATAAACTTTTTTTAAAAAAGGAAAAAACAGTGCTCGCTTCGGCAGCACATATACTAAAATTGGAATGATACAGAGAAGATAAGCATGGTCCCTGCGCAAGGATGACACGCAAATTCGTGAAGTGTTCCATATTTAAAAAAAAAAAAGAAAGGAAAAAATAGGCAGGCAAGAGAGTGATACATTTCAGTCATACTAAACAAGATTAATCCATAAAATCCATCAATGTTTACAATACACATAGGAGAGAAAAGTGATGTTATAGAAATTCACCCTGTCATACTCAGAAATGATCTGGATTTGGAAAGGAAATCAATGATTTGGTGACCTACAAAGTGCTTTCATGATATTATCTCATTTTGGTCCTCACAAAAACTTCATGAGATAGAAAAGACATAGCTTCCTTTTATTAAAGAGTAAACTGAGTCTAAGCGATGTAAATAATTTGTTCAGGGTCATAACATAATCCAGCGGCAGAGTAGGAGCTTTGACCTGTGTATCCTGAGTTTCAGATCTCTTTCTTTAAAAGCACAGGAAGATGGTAACTGAATTTATCAGAATGAAGCCTTTTCATTTCCACAATCCAAGAAGAAAAGAAGGAGCGAGTCTTGGCTCTGAGTGCCTTATCCTAAATAGGTGTATTGCCTTCCATGATCTATTTATTCAATCCATGTCAGAAGATATGAGCGGTGCCAATTTTTTTAAGTTTATTCATTTATTTTGAGAGAGAGAGAGAGTGAGAGAGCACCACAGCGAGTGAAAGTGGGGCAGAGAGAGGAGACAGAATCCCAGGTCGACCCGCAGAGCCCCATGCACGGCTCGAACTCACAAACCGCAAGATCAAGACCTGAGCCAAAATCCAGAGTGGGAGACTTAAGTGACTGAGCCACCCAGGTGTCCCAGGCTATGCCAGTTATCAAAATATTTTTCTGCTCCAAACCCACCGTCGTGTCCTCTGGGAAGCTGGTCCTGAGACCAGTTTTTGCTTTGGTGGCTTTTCCCTAACAGATTCTGTGAATAGAGGGAGCTTGAGAAAGGCTGCAGGGTTGGAAGAGGAAGCCAGAATTTGCTCCTGGCTTTTCGTTGTCCTGAGGGATCTCTGTCAGTTTGTGGTTCCTGTGAGTAGCACTTCAGCAAATCTTTGTCCCCATGATGGCTCCCTGTGTTTCTATAGCAGCAGGGTCCCCTTCTCAGAGGTCTGAGTACCAGACCCAGGATGCCTCTCTCTCCTGAGCTCAGAGACACCAAAGACACCATGTGCAGAAGAGCAGAGCTTCTCCCTCTGCTGGCAGCTTCCAGCAGTTGCCATCTCTCCTACACCTTAGAGTTTTCTTTTACTCTTTCAATAGTGGGCAATTTTATACCCACTTAAAATTACTATATGAAATATTTTCTGTGAAATCACTGATATGGGTTCTGTCTCTGTCTGGACCCTAATACATCAGGTTTCCAAGACTTCCCTACTAATCAAATATCTAAAGAGGACTTCAATTGCCTCTTTCTAACATCTCTAAAAATCAAATACATCCTCCCAAATTTACACAATAGTTCTTATTCTTGTTTTATATACAATACTCCTTATCCTCCAAGAAAATATATTCCTCTGGCTTCTATATATATTACTTTAGAATGCCCTCTTTATGCCTTCTTCCTTAAGCCACCATTATCTATCAATCTATCAATCTTTCCTTTTTTTTCTTCTCCATTTCATCTGTTTATTTATCCTGGTTTACAGTTTCTACTCATTCTAATCATTTATGTTTTGTAAAGATAATATTTTATATTGCTGTAAATATATAATATAAATCATATTTTATGTTATGTAAATCATAATCTACTTCTATAACAAAACAATGCAATATAGGGTATGGTATTCTACTTTCAAAAGAAGAACATTTTCATCCTAATGATTTCTAAAAGAGTGACACATTGAAAACAACCTAAATATCTAACATTAGGAAAGTGTTGCAATTAAATACCTTTTCCATTAAATGGAATATTATGTATGTAATAAAAATGTTACTTACAAAGAATTCTAGTGATATGGAAAAATTATTATGACAATATTATGTGAGTAAATATACAACATGTAACTATGACATGATCCTCAACTACATAAAAATTCATAGAATAAAAACTGGAAAAAAAAGTTAAAATATCAACAGTGATCACCTCTGCATAGTTGAACTATGCATAATTTCCTTCTGACTTCTGTATACTTTTATAATAAAAAACATAAACAAAAAACTTATTAAATTAAAAAAAGTAAATTGAGGATTAGTACCTTTGATTCTCTTATAATTTTCCTTATGACCATTATCATTTTCCTACTTTCTCTTATAAGCTCACAGGTCTTCAGAAAAGGAAAATTTTTCCTACAATACTCAAAATATACACAAAGTTTCTCATGTGGTCCTTTGAATGCAGCAGTGGTGGCAAATGAATGTTGTCAGATGGAGTCATTTCTCTACCCTTAATTTGCTGACTTTTCATATAATTTCAAAGATGAGGTCCTCATCGATGTAGAGTGATAAGAACACAAAAGGGAGACAGAAGACGTGGACTTAAGTTTTGGGTCTGACACTTTCTAATGATGTAACTTTAGGCAGATTTTTTCAGTCTTGCAAGACTTATTTCCTTAAGATACCTTAATGAAGACCTCACAGGATTATTTTGAAGATGAATGAGATTACATTTGCTGTTAAAATGGTATACAAACCATAAAATTCATACTAGATCAAGTATTTTATTTTCAAATAATTTTCCTTCCAGGACTACTTCATCCCAAACTATTAAAAACATATCACTCCCCAAGCATTTAAATTTTGATCCAAATGTTCTTTTGTTTTTTTATAAACATCCATCATAACACTACACTTTGAGTACAAATAAGTTACAAATAATTTTTTTTTCTTTGCAAGGAGCAGTTGTCTTTGGGGGAATTCTCTCTGTCTCTCTGTCTCTCTCTCTCTCTGTCTCTCTCTCTCTCTGTGTCTCTCTCTGTCTGTCTCTCTCCTTTTCCTTGTTGTGGAATTTAGTGCAGCATCTAAACCTACAAGATGACATCCATAAACACAGACAAATGTTTACTTAAGATGAAGATCTGTGTCCTACACATAGACTTCCCAGTGAAGCAGGTTTAGGAAGGTCTATATTGCTATAATATATCTTAATTGATCACCATCAGCATGTCATTTTAATGGCCTCATTATTCTAACCTTCCCCTATTTGGAATTCTGAATTTTAAGAAGAACATATTTCACAAAGCAGTTTTCACAAACATAATCAATGTTAGGGAGATACTTGGCTGCTTTTGTTGCCAGTCCTGTTTTCACAAAGGCATTGCATTATTTGGAGAAAATGTTTTCAATATTAAGACATGATAATTGGACTTAATCAGTATTTATTTTTATATTACCTACTTAACATTCAAATTGTTACCATGATTTTGATGATGTGAAGATCTCATATGAGTAGATTATCTTCTGGGCATTCCATAGAGAACTATACCTCTTAAGCTAAGATGGCAAGAAGGCAAAGAATGCATTTCCATTTTCCTATTTTAGGTGTAGGTCCACAAAATTTAAGCTGTGAAAGCTCTTGGGAATTATTCATCTATATCAAATTCCCTATCAATACTGAAACGCTTTCAACCGTGTCTCAGACTGGGCCATGTCTTATACCTTCAACTGCATCTCAGACTGGGCCATGTTTCGAATACTTCTTGAATACTCCCTGGGGGATGGAGTATACATGCATATCAAGGAAGCCTATTCTTTATGATGAGTGGGTCCATTTCCTTCCTATTATTGAGGATCCTCTAATGCAAACCTGTGAAAGGGGATAGTTTAGATGAGTCAAGGCATTTACTGCCCACAAAGTGCCAAAGGATGACTCAGTACTCATCTCCACTACAAGATTAATACTCTGTTGCATAAGGCATCACTCTGGATGAAATATATATTTCATGAGAGTAAAATGCATGTTTTATTAATTTCTATACCCAGAACTGAATAAATGTTAATTAACAAATGAATAATAAATTAATGGGAGGCATAATAACAATATGATTTGTTGAGATATTTCATTATGTTGAACTGAAATAAATTACCCTTTAATTTGGATGTAACTAGTTTTATTCTCTGAAACTACCCAGCATAAGCATTCCTCATTTTTACAAATGAAGAATGTAGCTTATAATACACACTATTCTTCTACAAACTAAATATCCTCTCTCTTTTAATCTGTCCTCTGTACATGATAATTTACTGACCCTTCACTATATTGATTATGCTTTTCTGGACACATTTAATTTGCCAACATCTTGATTTTTCAAGGAATAAAATAGAAATATGGGAGAGTATTAAAATGTTTCCCTCCATACAAAAGGAATGCTTTATTTGAAAACTTAAAAATATGTTTTTAACTGGGAAATTAGCCTAAAACTGGAAAATAAAAAAGCCTCAATTGCAGGGGAAAATAAAAAGTAAGATAGAAGACCTAGGTCTTTCCCTAGCATTGACATAGGCTACACTGATTGTTACAAAGGTGGAAATGTGGCTTAACAGATCCTTGCCTGCCACGTTTAAAAATGAGTGTGACTTGCAGGGAAATGGGAAATGGAAATATGAAAGGTGCTAAATAAACTTTATAATAACCTTCCCAACAGGAAAAACAGATCAATCAAAGCTGTTCAAATGAGGCATTTTAAATGCAAAAAAGAGCAGTACAGAGAATACCATCCTTTATACATGAAAACAAGCCAAGATACATTAAGAAATAAAATTCAAACTTCACAGCCACGTTTCTCTAGAGAATGAGTCAGTAGATATGACAGAGTAGTAGATGTGACAGAGATGTGACAGAAGATCTGAAGCATTTTATCTAATTCTCCACTGTTAAAAATAAAGTTAATTTGCATAAATCTATAATAAAATCTTGATTGATAAATGCGTGTTAATATTTATACTACAAAGGATACAAGGCAATTATTACTACTCATTGAGATCTGTCTCTGAGATAAAGAAACCCAACTATCAACCTCCATAGTTAGTCCCAGTCAAAAATATAAAGCTTATTGACTAATATCTCTTCTTTCTGCATAACGCATCCTTTTAATCTTCTCCATTTATCAATAGTTAAATGGTTAAAGAATGTTAAAGAAACAAAGTACTGGTAGGTTAAGCTCTGTTGATCCTACCTCTTCCACTCACTCGAAAAACAATTTAGGGCAAACTTTTCTATATCTCAGTGACCTTACCTGTATCTCTTTACTGCAGTTATAAAGAAAAAAACAATGTGGGAAAGAGTAAATTTACATATATAAATCACTGAAGACCTCAATAAGTAAATGTTAATATTTTATTATTTTTCTATTTTTTTCTGTACCTTATTAGAAGGAAAGCAGTTGATAATTTTCTGGTAATTAATTGGCCCCCCAGCCTCCTCTGCTTCTCCCTACAACCAATCCAAGTTTGTTCTTCAGACCACTAATAGAATAATTTTCTTTCAATACATTTTTATTTAAATTATTTTCCTACTCCTAAAACCTATACTGATAACCAACTACCTTCCAATTAGAATTAATTGACAATAAATGTACTACCTGAAACATTTTTGATCATTCCACATAAGAAAGTCTTATTTCATGCTATCAGTGAGAGTATTTAGTAAAGAGAGACTATATCTCTGTAGGAGATAACATGTATCCTATGAGACTGGGGGCTACATCTCTCTTTTTCACAGTTCAAAGACTAGCATAAGATCCGGAAAAAATAGGCATTCACATGTTTCTTGAATGAATGAATGAATGAATGTTCTCTCTTATTGTTGTTTTATTTCTGCTGTGTTGGTTGTGATCTCTAGTCTTTCATGTGTGATTTTATTTGAGTCCTTTCTTTTTTCCTTTTGATGAATCTGGCTAGGGGTTTATCAATTTTGTTAATTCTTTCAAAGAACCAGCTCCTAGTTTTGTTGATCTGTTCTATTTTTTTTATTCTGATATCATTGATTTCTGATCTAATCTTTATTATTTCCCTTCTTCTGATTGTTTTGGACTTTAATTGCTGTTCTTTTTCCAGCTCCTTTAAGTGTAAGGTTAGATTGTGTATTTGAGACATTTCTTTATTCTTTAGGAAGACGTGGATTACTGTATACTGCCCTTTTATGACCGCCTTTACTGCATCCAAAGGTTTTGGACTGCTGTGTTTTCATTTTCATTAACTTCCATGTACTTTTTTATTTCCTCTTTAATTTCTTGATTAACCCATTCATTCTTCAGTTCTTTAACCCCCAAGTATTTGTGGTCTTTCCAAATTTTTTCTTGTGGTTGATTTCAATTTTCATAGCATTGTGGTCTGAAAATATGCATGGAAGGTTTAGTTTAGTTTAGTTTATGGCAGTTTAGTTACTGGCATAACCAGTAACTAAATTGAATCAGTAATCAAAAATCTCCCAACAAATCAGACTCCAGGGCTGGAAGCTTCCCAGGAGAATTCTACCAAACATCTAAAGAAGAGTTAATATCTTTTCTTTTGAAGTTGTACCAAAAAAATAGGAATGAAGGGAAAACTTCCAAATTCATTCTATGAGACCAACATTACCTTGTTCACAAAACCATACAAAGATCCCACTAAAAAGCAGAATTACAGACCGATTTCTTTTTTTTTTTTAATTTTTTTAACATTTATTTATTTTTGAGAGACAGAGCATGAGTGGGGAAGGGGCAGAGAGAGAGAGAAGGAAACAGAATCTGAAGCAGGCTTCAGGCTCTGAGCAAGCTGTCAGCACAGAGCCTGATGTGGGCTCAAACCCAAAAACCGTAAGATCATGACCTCAGCCGAAGTCAGATGCTCAACCAACTGAGCTACCCAGGCGCCCCCAGACCGATTTCTTTGAATATTTCTTCTTCAAATATTCTCAACAAGATACTAGCAAATAAAATTCAACAATAAATTAAAAGAATTATTCACTGCAATCAAGTTGGATTTATTCATGGGCTGCAAGGCTGGTTTAATATCGACAAATCAATCAATGTAACACATCACATTAATAAAAGAAAGGATAAGGACCACATGATCCCCTTAAAAGATGAAGAAAAAGCATTTTACAAAATATAGCATAAATTTCTCGATAAAAACCCTCAAGAAATATAATCCTCAATGGAGGAAAGCTGAGATCTTTCCCACTAAGGTCAGAAACATGACAGGGATGTTCATTCTCATCATTGTTGTTCAACATAGTACTGGAAGTCTTAGCCTCAGCAATCAGACAACAAAGAGAAATAAAAGACATACAAATTGGCAAGAAAGAAGTCAAACTTCCACTGTTTTCAAAATAAATGATACTCTGTGGAAAACTGAAACGACTCCATCAAAAAACTGCTAAAACTGATACATGAATTCAGCAACATCACAGATATGAAATCAACATACAAATCGGTAGTGTTTCTATACACTAAAAATGAGTCAACAGAGAGGGAAATCTTGAGAGGAAGAGAGAGAGGGAAAGCGATTTACTGCATCAAAAACCATAAGATACCTAGAAATAAACTTAACCAAAGAGGTTAAATATATGTACACTGAAAACTATAGAAAGTTTGTGAAAGAAATTGAAAAAGAAACAAGGAAATGGAGAAACATTCCATGCTCATGGATTGGAAGAAAAAATGTTGTTAAAATGTCGATACCACCCAAAACAATCTAAACATTCAATGCAATCTCTGTCAAAATAACAGCAGTATTCTTCACAGAGCTAGAATAAACAAGAATAAAATTTTTATGTGGAACCAGAAAAGACCCTGAATAGCCAAAGTAATGTTGAAAAAAAAAAAAAAAACACGAAGGCATCACAATTCTGGATTTCAAGCTGTATTACACAGCTGCAATCACAAGACAGTATGGTACTGGCATAAAAACAGACACATAAATCAACAGAATAGAATAGAGGACCCATAAATGAACCCACAAATGTATGCCAAACTAACCTTCAATAAAGCAGAAAAGAATATCCAATGGTAAAAAGACAGTCTCTTCAGCAAATCGTACTGGGAAAACTGGACAACGACATGCAGAAGAATGAACCTGGACCACTTTCTTACACCATACACAAAAATAAATTCAAAATGGATGAAGGATCTAAATTTAAGACAGAAAACCATCAAAATCCTAGAGGGGGAAACAGGCAGCAACCTCTTTAACCTCGACCACAGAAACTTCTTGCTAGACATGTCTCTGGAGGCAAGGGAAACAAAAGTAAAAATGAACTATTGGGACCTCATCAAGATAAACACTTCTGCATAGTGAAGGAAGCAATCAACAAAACTAAAAGGCAACTGAAGGCATGGGAGAAGTTATTTGCAAACGACATATCAGATAAAGGGTTAGTACCCAAAATCTATAAAAAAAAACTTATCAAACTCAACACCCAGAAAAGAAAGAATACAGTGAAGAAATGGGCAGAAGACATGAACAGAAACTTTTCTTTTTTTTTTTTTATTTATATATGAAATTTATTGTCAAATTGGTTTCCATACAACACCCAGTGCTCATCCCAAAAGGTGCCCTCCTCAATACCCATCACCCACCCTCTCCTCCCTCCCACCCCCCATCAACCCTCAGTTTGCTCTCAGTTCTCAACAGTCTCTTATGCTTTGGCTCTCTCCCACTCTAACCTCTTTTTTTTTTTTTCCTTCCCCTCCCCCATGGGTTCCTGTTAAGTTTCTCAGGATCCACATAAGAGTGAAACCATATGGTATCTGTCTTTCTCTGTATGGCTTATTTCACTTAGCATCACACTCTCCAGTTCCATCCACGTTGCTACAAAAGGCCATATTTCATTTTTTCTCATTGCCACGTAGTATTCCATAGTGTATATAAACCACAATTTCTTTATCCATTCATCAGTTGATGGGCATTTAGGCTCTTTCCATAATTTGGCTATTGTTGAGAGTGCTGCTATGAACATTGGGGTACAAGTGCCCCTATGCATCAGTACTCCTGTATCCCTTGGGTAAATTCCTAGCAGTGCTATTGCTGGGTCATAGGGTAGGTCTATTTTTAATTTTCTGAGGAACCTCCACACTGCTTTCCAGAGCGGCTGCACCAATTTGCATTCCCACCAACAGTGCAAGAGGGTTCCCGTTTCTCCACATCCTCTCCAGCATCTATAGTCTCCTGATTTGTTCATTTTGGCCACTCTGACTGGCGTGAGGTGATATCTGAGTGTGGTTTTGATTTGTATTTCCCTGATAAGGAGCGACGCTGAACATCTTTTCATGTGCCTGTTGGCCATCCGGATGTCTTCTTTAGAGAAGTGTCTCTTCATGTTTTCTGCCCATTTCTTCACTGGGTTATTTGCTTTTCGGGTGTGGAGTTTGGTGAGCTCTTTATAGATTTTGGAGACTAGCCCTTTGTCCGATATGTCATTTGCAAAGATCTTTTCCCATTCCGTTGGTTGCCTTTTAGTTTTGTTGGTTGTTTCCTTTGCTGTGCAGAAGCTTTTTATCTTCATAAGGTCCCAGTCATTCACTTTTGCTTTTAATTCCCTTGCCTTTGGGGATGTGTCGAGTAAGAGATTGCTACGGCTGAGGTCAGAGAGGTCTTTTCCTGCTTTCTCCTCTAGGGTTTTGATGGTTTCCTGTCTCACATTCAGGTCCTTTATCCATTTTGAGTTTATTTTTGTGAATGGTGTGAGAAAGTGGTCTAGTTTCACCCTTCTGCATGTTGCTGTCCAGTTCTCCCAGCACCATTTGTTAAAGAGACTGTCTTTTTTCCATTGGATGTTCTTTCCTGCTTTGTCAAAGATGAGTTGGCCATACGTTTGTGGGTCTAGTTCTGGGGTTTCTATTCTATTCCATTGGTCTATGTGTCTGTTTTTGTGCCAATACCATGCTGTCTTGATGATGACAGCTTTGTAGTAGAGGCTAAAGTCTGGGATTGTGATGCCTCCTGCTTTGGTCTTCTTC
>NW_024412400.1:83149822-83151960 GCF_014898765.1 Herpailurus yagouaroundi
TTGAGATAGGCCTGGATTGCAATGTATTTTCCTCTCAGGACTGCCTTCACTGCATCCCAAAGCGTTTAGATTGTTGTGTTTTGATTTTAATTTGTTTCCATATATTTTTAAATTTTTTCTTTAATTGCCTGGTTGACCCATTCATTCTTTAATAGGGTGTTCTTTAGCGTCTATGCTTTTGGAGGTTTTCCAGACTTTTTCCTGTGGTTGATTTCAAGTTTCATAGCATTGTGATCTGAAAGTGTGCATGGTATGATCTCAATTCTTGTATACTTATGAAGGAATGTTTTATGATCCAGTATGTGATCTATCTTGGAGAATGTTCCATGTTCACTTGAGAAGAAAATATATTCTTTTCCTTTGGGATGCAGAGTTCTAAATATATCTGTCAAGTCCATCTGATCCAATGTATCATTCAGGGCCCTTGTTTCTTTATTCTGTGTCTAGATGATCTATCCATTTTTGGAAGTGGGGTATTAGAGTCCCCTGCAATTCTTATCAATAAGGTTGCTTATGTTTGTGATTAATTGTTGTATATATTTAGGGGCTCCCATATTCGGCACATAGACATTTATAATTGTTAGCTCTTCCTGATGGATAGATCCTGTAATTATTATATAATGCCCTTCTTCATCTCTTGTTACAGCCTTTAATTTAAAGTTTAGTTTGTCTGATATAAGTATGGCTACTCCAGCTTTCTTTTGACTTCCAGTAGCATGATAGATAGTTCTCCATCCCCTCACTTTTAATCTGAATGTATCCTCAGGTCTAAAATGGGTCTCTGGTAGACAGCAAATAGATGGGTCTTGTTTTTCTATCCATTTTGATACCCTATGTCCTTTGTTTGGAGCATTTAGTCCGTTTATATTCAGTGTTATTATTGAAAGATATGGGTTTAGAGTCATTGTGATGTCTGTAGGTTTCATACTTATAGTGATGTATCTGGTACTTTGTGGTCCTTGCAACATTTAACTCACAGAGTTAGCACTGGTTTAGTGGTGATGAATTCCTTCAGTTTTTGTTTGTTTGGTAAGATCTTTATCTCTCCTTCTATTCTGAATGACAGACTTGCTGGATAAAGGATTCTTGGCTGCATATTTTTTCTGTTCATCACATTGAAGATTTCCTGCCATTCCTTCCTGGCCTGCCAAGTTTCAGTAGATAGGTCTGTTACTACCCATATGTGTCTACCTTTGTAAGTCAGGGCCTATTTATTCCTAACTGCTTTCAGAATTCTCTCTTTATCCTTGTGTTTTGCCAGTTTCACTATGATACATTGTGCAGAAGATCTATTCAAGTTATGTCAGAAAGGGAGTTCTCTGTTCCTCTTCAATTTCAATGCCTGTTTCCTTCCCCAGATCAGAGAAGTTCTCAGCTATGATTTGTTCAAGTACACCTTCAGCCTCTTCCTCTCTCTCTTCTCTTTCTGGAATTCCCATGATACAGATATTGTTCTGCTTGATTGCATCACTTAGTTCTTTAATTCTCCCCTCATATTCCTGGATTTTTTAACTCTCTTTTTCTCAGCTTCCTCTTTTTCCATAATTTTATCTTCTAATTCACCTATTCTCTCCTCTGTCTCTTCAATCCATTCTATGGTCACCTACATTTTATTTTGCACCTCATTTATAACATTTTTTAGTTCCTCGTGACTATTTTTTAGTCCCTTGATCTCTGTAGCAGTAGATTCTCTGCTGTCCTCTATACTTTTTTCAAGCCAAGCAATTGGATTTATGACTGTTATTCTAAATTCTTTTTCTGTTTTATTGCTTAAATCTGTTTTGATCAATTCGTTAGCTGTTGCAACTTCCTGGAGTTTCTTTTGAGGAGAATTCTTCTGTTTCATCATTTTGGTTAGTCCCTGTGATAGCTCCAAACTGCAGGTCACTTTCCCTGTGCTGTCTGGAGAAACGTGTTGATGGGCGGGGCCGCAGTCAGACCTAATGTCTGCCTCCAGTCCACCATTGGGGCCACAGTCAGACTGGTTTGTACCTTATCTTCCCCTCTCCCAAGGGCAGGACTCACTGTGGAGTGGTGTGACCCTTGTCTGGGCTGATTGCACACTGCCAGGCTTGTGGTGCTGCTTCAGTGGGATCTGGCTAAGGGCATATTAGAGGGGGTGGATCTGCAAGATGCAC
>NW_024412400.1:83151970-83167353 GCF_014898765.1 Herpailurus yagouaroundi
CCCCCCCCCCACTCTCTCCCTTCCCCTGCTCATGCTCTGTCTCTCAAAAGTAAATAAATGTTAAAATAAAAAATATATAATTGAATTCACTGAAAGAACCTAGAAACAAAGACGTCAGCAGCAATGAGTCTACTTAAAGGCAGATCTTGGTTTTCAAATCCCATTGTCTATGTAAAGGGACCGGGGATTCTTGAAGAAAGGTGTCTTCTCTGACAACATTCAGGTAATGCTGGGACATTTTTTTTAAACTTTATTTTTGAGAGAGAGAGAGAGACAGAGTGCGAGCAGGGGAGGGAAAGAGAGAGGGAGACACAGAATCCGAAGCAGGCCCCAGGCTCTGAGCTGTCAGCACAGAGCCCGACGCAGGACTCCAATTCACGAACCATGAGATCATGACCTGAGCCGAAATCGGACACTTAACCAACTGAGCCCCCCAGACACCCCTGGGACATCTTATTTTGCCAAAAAGATAGGGAATGTCCAATATTAATTGGTATGTATGAAAGGGATATAGAAACCAGCCTGAAGGGTCAAGTTTAATATTAAAAAAAATCACCACTTTTAATTAGTTATAAAATATTGAGTAAATAAATATCAGGAGTGAATAGAGAAATTTTAAGTGAACACTTGAAAAAAGAAGAGGAAAAGGAACTGATTTGCCATCATGGAAGAAGACTATTTTACCAAGATTTAATGAAAAATGGTAATTAAAGTAAAAACATTTGCCTTATCTTTATATGAAGAAATAAGTTCTTTCTCATTTGATGACAAGAGTTCTTTATAGAAGAATACTAGCAAATCTATATTAAATATAATGTTACAATGTTAAAATCTCAGTTTTGTAATCCATGGTCAAATAATTGATTCAGGCAAGGATCATTAATTGCTACAACAATTAGCAAAATGTTGTTGAAGAAAGGAATTTACCCAGTGCAAAAAATCATCCCTCCTGTGCACATGTGTGCATGCACACACAGACAGGCTTTTATGGTGTGTGTGTGTGTGTGTATGTGTGTGTGTGTGTGTCTTTACAATGTAAATATCTGTTTATCACTCCCTTAGAGGAATGATTAAGTTTAGCATCACTAGTGGTGGGAACAACTGAATTATTTGCTTTCTAATTATGATACAATATAAAGTACACAACCCCATCAATGAAGCTATCTTGCCTAATGTGCTTACCCCAAACAGAATTAAGACCTCACTTTCAGTTTACTGAAAATATATATAACAAGGTAATGACATAATTAAAAAAAAAAAAGATGAGTATGAAATGTGAGATAGTCTATAAGAAAATTGATCTGGTAACTTTGAAAAGTCAATGTGACAAAAATGTGAAGGAACTCTTCTTTTTTTTTTTAATTTTTTTTCAACGTTTTATTTATTTTTGGGACAGAGAGAGACAGAGCATGAACGGGGGAGGGGCAGAGAGAGAGGGAAACACAGAATCGGAAACAGGCTCCAGGCTCTGAGCCATCAGCCCAGAGCCCGACGCGGGGCTTGAACTCCCGGACCGCGAGATCGTAACCTGGCTGAAGTCGGACGCCTAACCGACTGCGCCACCGAGGCGCCCCCGAAGGAATGCTTCTTAATTAAAAGACATAGGGGCACCTCATAGCTCAGTCAGTTAAGCATCCTACTCTTAGTTTCAGCTCAGGTCATGATCTCACAGTTTTGTGAGTTCAAGCCCCATGTAGGCTCTGCACTGGCAGCATGGATCTTTTTGGGATTCTCTCTCTCTCCCTCCCTCTCTGTCCCTCCCCCCATTTGTACTACCTCTGTCTCTCTCAAAAAAAATAAATAAATAAACTTTAAAAAAAATAAAAAAAAAAAACATAACCATGTGCAATGTTTGAACCTTGACCATATTCTAATTTGGAGAAAGAGAAGGTAATAGAAATGTATAGGATAGATGGAAAAATGAATATGGCTTTGATAGTAAGTAATATTTAGGAAATGTATGTTCTTTTATGTGTGACATCGCTAATGTGTTTTATTTCCATTTATTTCCATTTAGAAAATTCAATTTGAAGTACTTAGGGATGAATTGTCGTAATGTCCACAACAACTTTTCTGTATATTAGAAAAAAATTTTAAGGTGTGCCTGGGTGGCTCAGTTGGTTAAGCATCCAACTTCAGCTCAGGCCATGATCTCAGGGTTTTGACTTCGAGCCCCAAGTTGGGCTCTGTGCTGACAACTCAGAGCCTGGAGCCTGCTGCAGATTCTGTGTCTCCCTCTCTCTCTGCGCCTCCTGCACTCACGCTGTGTCTCTGTCTCTCTTTCAAAAATAGGTAAACACTAAAAAAAATTTTCAAAGAAAAAAATTTAATGAAAAATTGGGAAAATGAATTTAAAATAATTGCTGACAAATTCCAAATGTGTGTCCCCAGTTCAGATTGTTTGCTGAGCTTCCAGTTCATATTGCCAACAGCCTTTCCAAAATCCTAATAGGCATCTCCAACTTTCCAGGTCCAAACATGAACTCCTGAGCTTTCTTTTATTTATCTGCAGTCTTCTATATCTCAGTTGATGGAAATTTTACCCTTCCAGTTAGCTATACCAAAATCTTAGAAAATATATTTAACACCATTTCTTCACTCCATATAGAACATATCAGGAAATTCTGTTGGCTCTAAATTCAAAATGTATCCAAAGTGTGACCACTTCCCATCACCTCCAATACTACCACTTTTGTACAAGCCAGTATCTAATCTCTTGTTCAAATTCCTAGAAAAACCTCCAAACTGCTATGTTTCCATTTTTGCCAATTTACAATCTATTTTTCACCTAGCATCCAGAGTGATTCATGAAGGGTCAGTGCCCCTAGATTGGGAGGCATAGCATTCTAAGCATAACACCTTTACATTAACTACCAATTTTGCTCTTTCATAGTCAATGACAATGAAGAAGTCCAACAGAAGCATCTTTAAGGAGATGACTTGAAAGTTGGAGATGTCAATTATTCTTATATGCTATTGGCCAAAATTTGGTCACATGTTCACAAATGGCAGCAAGAAAGACTAGGAAACACAGTCTGTTGTATGTTTATGAGCTTAGCTAAAAATCAGAGTATCTCATCTGGTTCTAAAAGAAAGCCTGGAAAAATGTATGCTCGGGGCATTCACAATTTTCCTCAGTGAACAATTCTGGCCACCTAAGTAATTATCCATGAATTACTGCATCCAGCCCAAATCCAGGGTTTCATAAAGTGCCATCCTCTTCCTCATATCTAAATTTATCTCTTAAAAGTCAAGGTGTCTTCTTTCCTCTCTCCTAGTATATAGTAACAGAATAAGAATAGTATGCCTGTAATAAAATGTGCAAAAGGAAAGAACAGGAAATACAGAGTAGTCCATGTTCCAAAGCAGTTTTAAAAGCCTGATATATAGAAATCAAGACTCTCCCTGTAGGCTGTGGGGTAGGTTACTTGGTTCACATGTGTGGCATCCCTGGTTTCTGCCTTCTGTGAATAACTCCTTTATTCATTGTTCACCATAACCCTTGCTTATAGGATACCCTGGCCTGTTATCCTGTGTGACCAAATCTGAAGCAGGACGCATTGGATAATATTCCTTCTTTGGGGACCAGGCAGCTTTCACAGCCCACTTTTTGCCAGTGAAGGTCTAGGGGCTCAAGTGTTGCTGAGGCTTGTGGGAGGCTTGTGGTTTCACTGGAAATGCACTTCCAGTGAATGTCTCTTGCTATTTCAGGCACAGATATAGATTTTTTAACTTTGAAAAGTCCCAAATTTCTGGACTTTCCATCACTTTCACTCTCTAGCCACTCTAAATTTTTAAGAGGGCTCTTCGATGTTCACCTCCACATGGGCAAGTTTATGTCCATTTCCTTCTGGTAGTCACTTGCTCACAGCATAAGCAGCGGCCAACACACAGAATCATTCTGATTTTTACCAGCTGATTTCCTCAGAGTTAGTCTCAGAAGCACATGGTCTGCCTCCCAAGTTATGGCAACAACAGTTTCACTGGACATTTTGCCACAGCATAATAACATTCTTCAGTTTCCAACTCACAATATTTGTGAGTTTTCCATCTGCCACTCTGTGCATGTCACATGTAATCTTAGTTTTTATAATAGCATCCTGCTTCCAGATCCCACTTTTGTTTTTGTTTTCAGGAAATGTTTAAAAATTCAAGATCTAGAAATATATCCCAAAATACAGTAGCTTTTCATAACAAAAATCATTTTGTCTCTAGTATTATGGTTTAGAAGTGAGCAATCCAAGACTGGTGGGAAATTTCCAAGTGTGCTTTAATTCATTACCATTATTCACCCATCACAAAGGAGAAAACAGAGTCCAAGGTAAGCACCTTAAAAGAAATATACCAGAAGAAGCACACCTTACTTATACTAGGATAGCACAAGCACAAGTTTGGTCACATGGACACCCCTAATTGTAACAAAAAATCAGAAGGGTGCTCACATACTCACCTATCACTTTAGTTGTTATATTATTAAATGATGGAGGGGACATTATTGCCACTATGGACACTGGAGATATAATAGACAAAAAAATAAGCAAGATATCATCTCTAAAATTACAGAGTGCCTTAACTCCAGGGGAGCCACCTCTAGATTCTGTCCAAAATTGTATGAAACATTAGCTCTCATGTAAAATCATTGCAAATGTTGAAAAAGAGAGATGAATGAAAGACACATTCCTGAGGAAAAGGGGACAAATCAGCCTTAGAGGAGAAAAACAAAAGATTTAGAGAAGAAAAGCATGAGAGGATAGAACAGAAGAGGAATTTACTTGAGGATAAAATGACAAATGAAAAAACATACCTCATTACCAATTCAGAGAGGATAATTACTATGGCTGTACAAAGGTGCAATGCACACGAGGTGAATATATGTCCAACGATAGGTAAATTACAATGGATATGCCAGTGAAGGTTTCATTACGTAGGCATAACCAGCTTTGCATTTTTCATTAGATATTGTGTTTCCCCATTTAGGTCCCCTTTCAGGGTCCAGGCATGCAATATAATAGGTAGTGTGAGCTGTGTTGATAACTAGCAGTTCACAGCTCTCTCCTTCACCAGACGGTCTCACTCTAAGGGAGCTGCTTAACTCCTGTAACTCACAAGCCCTCCTTAATGGTAGCCCACTTCAAATAACTAGTGGGTACCAGAGTACAAAAACCAGACTCCTTGTCAAAATTTGGGAGCCATCCAGTGCCAGAGACTATGCCTCCATGATAAGAGTAGACTGAGACCCCCATTTTTAAAAGAAAGAAAAATTTTTAATGTTTATTTTAGAGAGAGACAGAGCATGAGTAGGGGAGGAGCAGAGAGAGAGGGAGACACAGACTCTGAAGCAGGCCCCAGGCTCTGAGCTGTCAGCACAGAGTCCGACGCGGGGCTCGAACTCACAAGTCGTGAGATCATGACCTGAGCTGAAGTCGGTCGCTCAACCGAGCCCCTAGACCGCCATTTTAATTACATCGCTAGCTAAATTCTCCCTTTAACCAATTAATACTGCTTCTCTCACTTCCACATAGTCTGACGACCTGATCTGATGACCACAACTGCGAAACTACAATTAATCTCACAAATTATGTAGTCCTTAAAAATAGATGAGATACGCAGGTGGCAATCCAGTAATCCTTTTCCTTAAGGATCTCATACCATTCTGTGGTTTAATGTATTTTCAAGGCCATACCTCACCAACAAATAAGGGACTGGCAACAACTGCACTAGTCTTCATCGATTTGCAAGGAGTAAAAGAATCTAAAATGTTAGACCTACAACATGCCTATATGCAAAATCATCTAAATTTTATAACTGACAAATGAAGAATCCCAGCTCACTGGTGTGGTACTCACATCACTTATTTGCTTAGTGTCTCTCTCTCTCTCTCTCTCTCTCTCTCTCTCTCTCTCTCTCTCTTCCTCTCCTCTTAGAAGAGGGCAGAATCATGTCTAAATAATTGTAATAGTCCCAGTTTCTACTCAGTACTTTGCATGTAATAGTTGCTTAGACAACATTTGTTCATGAAACCTAGAAACGCTGAGGAGAGGAAGGACTACAATAAAGATATGAAAATTAGGGAGGCATTCTAGACTGCTCTTTTTTAGTTCCTTTCAGTACCCAGTTAGTTGTTAACACTTTCAATTCTAAGGCCTCTCCTCTTCATTTACATGGTTACTGCTCTGGCAAAGGCCCTCAGCATTTTACACTAAAAATATTAAAACATCCTCCTAACTGCATACTTAGTTCATCCTTCACAACATAACAAGAGAGCACATTCTGAAATACACAAATGAGCAAAGAAGCCAATGGGAAGGTATAATGTCCCCACTTTGTATGCTTTCTATGAAGACAAAATTCCTCTCCCAGTGTCAACCCTCTTAATATGGTGAATTCTGCCTTCATTCCCACCCAATCTGCCCCATGTCCTCTCAGACACCTATACCATGGTCACACCAATTACCTCCATCCCAAACGTGCCTTTCCTACTGCAGGGTTGTTCCCTTTGCTAGGAATCCTCCTTTCATTCTCACTTACTTCTTAATCATCCTTAAATTGAACTATCCCCCATTTTTTTAAGTTTATTTTTTTGAGAGAGAGATAGACTGAGTGTGCATGTGCACTTGGGGGAGGAACAAAGAGAGAGAGGGAGACAGAGGATCCGAAGCTGGCTCTGTGTTGACAGCAGAGAGCCTGATGCTGAGCTCCAACTAGAGAACCATGAGACAGAGACCTGAGCTGAAGTCTGACACTTAACCAACTGAGCAACCCAGGCACCCCCTGATTAGCACCCATTTTAAGAAACTTTCTCAATGTTTTCCTTTGCCATACAGTCTCTAAAATGTCTCCTATAATCCTCTAGCTTCTTGCAAGATTAAGGTATGTGTTTCAAAGCTCAATAAAGAATAATACTCTCAAATTAAGAGGATATAACAACAAAGAAAAGATAAAACCTTCCAGTTTCACATAAATCACTTTGGATTATTGGGAGGATGTTTGGGGAGGTGGAAAATGAATGTTGAATTAACCCATAGAGAGAACTCGGGAATAGAGCAAAATGTATAGAACAAAACACATACATTACAGGAAACTACTTGGTGTAGTACAGATATTATGGGCGTCAAATTAGTTTCCTGACCTCCCTCTCTTCATGTACATACAGTCAGTTCTCATTATTCACAGTATTTATATTCTATAAAGTTGCAGCAAACACTGAATTAGCAAATACTGAACCATTGCTTCTGGAGGAAATATAGTTTGCTTCCTGTGGGCCTCACTCACATTTTTGTCAACCAATCAATACATAACCTTGTTGTATATGTGTTTCTGTTTAAAGACATCTTGTGTATTACATGTCACTGCTTTAGTAATATTAAACTCACTGACTCTAACTCATGCCTGAATGAACCACATCTTCAGTGAAGCTTATCTAACACACCTGTGTTCTTTTTAAAGTGCATCACAACCCTCTTACACTTAGGAACACTAGACAAAACTGCAGCGCTACACTTGGGGGCTATTTTATTTTTTTAATGTTTATTTATTTATTTTTGACAGAGAATACAATCAGGGGAGGGGCAGAGAGAGAGAGAGGGAGATAGAGAATCTGAATCAGGCTCCAGGCTCCGAGCTGTCAACGCAGAGCCCTACGCGGGGCTCTAACCCACTAATCCTGAGATCATGACCTGAGCCAAAGTCAGACGCTTAGCTGACTGAGCCACTCAGACATCTGGGGGGCTATTTTAAACAGTGAAATCGTAAACAGAAAACATAAAATGAGAAATATGTGGCACTAATAGACCAAAGAAAGGACACTTGTTTACTATATGGCAGAGAAAACAGGAAGGCAGAGTGCAACCCTGTTCAGTCTCATCTTGGAACATGAACATAGGATGACTCAAAATTTTTGTTGTTCTGCATATGTCAGAGAATGACCATGTAGGAGCCATTGAGTATTGATTCGGGGTTACAAATAATTTTTAGTGAGTAGGTAAATTTGCAAGTACGAAATAGATAAAAATGAGGATTTACTATGTCCAAGTCTAGTTTTGGAATATAAAGGAGATAAATGACAGTTGTCCTATCTTTTTGTAGCAAGTAGTGTTTTTTTCAAACTATAAGAAACATTATTTCATCTATTTGTTTGGTTTTTTTTCGTCTGGAAAGGTCAAGTGTTTTATGTGGAAATTACCTAAATCAGGACAGGAAGGATCAAGAGAACAATAAAAATTGGTGAACATGAACCAGATCAGCTGTTGTTGTATCACAACATAGAGAACTTTGAATCACTTGCTGATTCACTGATACTTGTAATTTAAATGGTGGCTGCTACTGCTTGAATTTTCTCACATAAAAATTCTTCCTTTTATTTCTTTTCTTTAAGAAAAAAAATTTTTACTGTCTATTTTTGAGGGAGAGAGACAGAGAGACAAAGAGAGCAGAGAGTGAGCAGGGGAGGGGCAAAGAGAGAGGGAAACACAGAATCGGAAGCAAGCTCCAGGCTCTGAGCTGTCAGCACAGAACTTGATGCGGGGCCCAAACTCATGAACTGTGAGTTCATGACCTGAACTGAAGTCAGGTGCTTAACCAACTGAGCCACCCAGGCTCCGCTTCCTTTTCTTTTAATGCACCAAAAATTCATATTTCAATTTCTCTAATCCCTTTCAGACATACTCTTTGTTTCTATAGCTAAGTCTTTTTTAAATTAAAGTGAACCTAAAGAAACAATCTATGTTTCCCTAAGTAAAGGTAACATGAAGTTTTTAAAAAATGATTTTAAAAAAATCATCCTAGGATTTTATTTGCAATAAAACATTTCCAGTCTCTTTATAAGTTCCACATAGTGACAATAGGTAGTGGGTACTCCTTTAGGGACTGTTGCTCTTTTTGTCCTTCAGTTCAGGATTTGTGACAGAAACAGAAGGCCATCTCCTCCCTCAGACTGAACACTTGTCTCCAGTGTATTGGAAAAGGACCTTTCTCCATGTCCTCACTGCATTTTCCTGTTCAGTGTTTAGCCTAGCAGAACCAAAGCCCACATGCTATTAACCAGATGCTCTGCAGAGAATAAGAACCCTGAAATAATGGACAGCCAGGCCCCCTTAGAAGGAAGCATTCATGCAGACTGATTTCCTATCTGCTTTAGGCCCTAATAGCATGAGGTAATTTACAGCCTGTCATTTCATCCGTGAGTGGGAGGGATTCTTCTGGTACTATCAATGAGGGCACACTGTAATTTAAAGTATTTTTCTACTCTCCAAACTTGTGGTGTCAGTTTCCTCCATCCTCTGTATGGAAAGGGTAATGATCAACTAAAAATCAGGCAAATATTGATGCTCCATAAATGGTGGTTGTGGTGAAGACATAGTAAAAGGAAAGGAGGGAGGAAGAAGAGGAGAGGAAGGCAGCAAAGGAACTACATGAGCAGGAGGATCAGTCATATAAAATATTGTTGAAAAAATAAAGGGCAACAAGGACTGGGAAAGATGGCTTTTGATCTGACAACTAGGCTATTCATAAGGAAGGAACAATAGTAGAATTGAGAGCTAGTAGCCAGATTATAAAGTTTCAGAAGTGAACAGAATTGTTTCAGTAAAGATAGTTTGATTGCAGGTTATCTGATTCACTCTCTTCAGAAACCCCACTGAAATAACGGGTAATCTTTAAGTCATAGGTCTATAAAGATGGGGAGATGGGTGCAGAGACAGTGTTTTAAATGTCGCAGTATTGTAGTTGCTGGGAAGCAGGTGGAATAGAGACAACAGACTACTTGCACTGAGCGAGCTAAATCCCAAGACTGCAGAGGGAGGAGCCAGGAACTAACTTGAGGAACCACAGCACCAGGAACTCTGAAAGTGGTGGTAAAGTGAAGTATGATGAAGGGTGGGGGGCAATCCCCTCTCAAATCATGTGAGTTCCATCTAGGAATCCAATTGTGCCTAAGACAGCTTACAGCTGGTACACCTCTGAGCAGAAGATGGCAGGCAGGTTTATCCACTGAGGAAGATAAAACTGAAGGTTTATCAGTCAAGGTTCAGATGGGGGAGCAGAAGGGATTGTGATCAATCAGGTGTGTGTTAATGGAGAGTTGATTTTGCACAACTGTGGGTGAGAGGAGCTGGAGAACCAGAGAAATCATCTGTCAATCTGAGAAGCCAAGCATGTCCAACATCTAAGAGGAACCTGATGGAAAGGTCTATGGCAAGTCATTACTTCTAGGTAGCTACCACCCCTGTGAATCTTCATGGAAGCCTCTAGCTTCCTGTGGGTCCTCTGTGCTCAGTATGGCATACACAAAAAGAGCTTCAGAGTATGTTAAGTGATGCTTCATTTCTTCCTTGTTAGTCTTATTAAAATTTATTTTTGGCCAAATCTAACCTAGAACAGTTCAAGGAAAGACATTCTGGTAAATGCATTTCCTAGCTTAAACAAGTTGACCACTGAGGAGGATGTCTGGACTAAGGCACTCCAAGGACAGTGAGGGCTGATATAGCTTATGAAAACAGGGGTTCAAATAATTTGGTGCATATAAAATGCTGATCTCACAGTCTTCTTTTCCCACTCCCCCAAATACCAGCAATGAGGTCTTTCCTACCCAGACTAGAGATGGGAAGGGTCCTGTCATGGAGTCTGACTCCCCCAACAAAGAAAAACCTAAATATTTGGACATCTGGGATTTCCTAACAAATTAATTAGTCCAATCATGTTACGGAAAAATAGCCAATTAACCCCCATCTTCAAGCTCAGAGATGCTAATCAAACTTTTAGCTCATAACAATCTCAAATATGAAGATATAGTCAGATCAACAGATTCCTGAGGAAAGTCTCTCACACAGAAAAGGGAGTCCAAAATAGTAGATTGAACAAAACAACTTGGAGAAAGCTGAGACCATGAAGAGGAAAAAAACTTTTTTAAGCATAATCTATATTTTTAAAAAAATAAGATGATATATTTGATTCACCAAAAACTCTAGAATATTATTAAAAAGAATCGCTCAGAAAATAAACAAAAATATTCTATAGAAATTAAAATGAGAAGAAAAATGTGAAACTCAATAGAATCTTTGTAAGCCTGAAGGTACCTCAAAAAGGTAGTCCAAATATGGAAAAAGTAGAGCCAAGAAACAACAAAATCATTCAACAACAATTTCTGAGACTAAAAATAAATCTAACCAAAATTATAATAGCTCTCTACTGGGAGTATGAAGAGATGGAGGTTTGCACATATTGTTAGACTCTTTCATGGTGGGGAGTGAATAGATAATGTTCAAGTCTGAAAAAAAAAACAATCAAAAAGTAATGACGCAATCATTGTATTTGGAGATAGTATGGTATTTCAGATATGAAAGTGAACATAAAAAGAATTGAAAGTGATTTTCTCTGGAAAAGGAGAAGTGGGGAAGAAGAGTTTTGGGATCACTTATTGGACTTAACAAGTTTGGTAGAATTCGTGACTCTGTAAACTCGTAGTTTAGGTAGTGAGGAAGTAGATGTAGTTAGACTTCATCTTTTGTGAATAGGGAAAAATCCACAAAAGGCGACATATATAGTGGGAAGCATGGCCAGGAAGGGTGCATGGGGGACTGTGGGAATAATAGGGAAGATGTGTGAATCGGGTAGGCATTGGGGTAGCAACAAGAGAGATGAAGGGAATGATTATATAGGAGAAGAGACAATGGATTAATGCATTCAAAAACCCCGGAAAAATCAAAGCGCACCAAAAAAGCTTATCTCTTTGAAAGATGAGAGACACAGTCTCCCGAGGACAAAATAAAAGAAGAGCAGAGACATCAAATAACAATCTGACATAAAGAAGTAGATCTTGCTCCAGGAAGACCTTGACGCAGCCGTGCCTGCAGTTAAAGGAGCATGTTATTGGTGATGGAGACATGCACATTGTCTGAGTACACAAGTCACTTGGCTCACATGGCCACACACTGTGCCTCAGTATTTTGAAGTAGACATAGCACTTCCAGAAGGACAATTTCTCGTACAACATGCCCTTAAAAATTAATACAAGAATGTGTGTGATTCATCTCCTATCTCTCTGATTTTTTTAAATGCCCTTCAACTGGAAGTGTAGGTCTTGATGAAAGTATCCATTGTTCCAATAATAAACAGAATACAATTATTCTGAGAAAGATAAGAATTAACTGACCACATGGGAAGAGTTTGTTTTCCAATTAGGTTATTGCATTCATTTCTATTAATCTTTAATGTTCTCTCGTTAGACTGGGGAAATCAACTTGATGAATAGGCAAACAACAGGAAAATCCTCAAATATATACTAAAACCATTTTATAAACGTTCTGTACATTAACAAATTATATAAAATATATAAATTAACGTTGAAGATGCCATTTTTCGAAATGTTAATTAAAAAAAATCTGCCCATTAACAATCCAATTTTACTAAAAAACAATTTAAATAAATAAAGCTATTTATTCAGAAAAGTAAATCTTGTCTCAGTCTTTGGAGAAAATGTTTATAGAATATGCATGTGAATTATGCTAGCTGTGTACCTGAATGCAAAGGGAGCATGAATAATCTTATAAAAGTGGCAAGATTCCCACAAACCACAGAAACCACATTAGCTAAACAGCTAGAGCTCAGTGGGCTGACAGGACAGTTTGTTTCAAGGAAGGTCAAGGTGACCTTGTCAATTGCTGAGTCTGTAAATAAGTAATTATTGAATTACAAATCAAAGGGACTCCACAGTCTGCCTAGGTTGAAAACAATATTAGCAAGTGAAGAAAATCTGTCCCTTGCCACGATACCCATTTCCTCTTGAAAATATCTCCTAAGTATAACACCTTAGGTGGAAATGAGAGAAAAAGCGCCATCATTTGCTGAATACCTACTATGTATTTCATAACTTACAAATATAATTGCAAAGCCCTGATACTAAATAGAATGGGGATTTCTGCCAAGAAGAAATTACTCGCGACTATTCTAATTGACATGTGTGGCTGTAATGAGGACTAAATGCATGCTGGGCTCAGGACTGTGCAAGGAGATGGCTAGGAACACTGAGAAGACCACACTTTCACCTCCCAGGGATGCAATGCCTGGCTAAGGAAGAGGCTTAATCATGGCAGAGAGTGCCCCCACCCTCTTCCATGCTTGCACATATCAAATAACAAGTAACAAGTAGATCCTTTGTGAGGCATAGCAAGCAAGGAACATTAACACCAAATACACACACACACACACACACACACACACACACCCCTAGCATATTGTGCATAAATGGCTGGGGAAAAAAAGAGAGAGAAGTTTGGAGGATATCCAGAGAAAAAAGATAAATTACACAAAGAGAAACAATGATTAGAATAAGAGACATTTTTTTTCAGAAATCATGCAGAAAACAAGAAAGTGACGTCTTTGAAGGGTCAAAGAAAAATAAATCTGTCAAATTATAATTCCATGCCAAAAAAACTTATTTTATAAGAGTGAAGAAGAAATACTTTCTTTAGAAATAAACAGTACTCTGGGAATTTATAGCTAGTAGACATAATCTACAAGATATAAAAAAAGGAATTTATTCAAGCAGAAAGATTATGATACTACAGAAACTCAGAACTATACAAAAAGATAAAGAAAACTGAAAATTAAATAAATGTAGTATAACATTTTATTTTTTCTACTTTTTGATTACTTCAAAATATAACTGAGCACTGAAAGCAAAAATTGTGGCAAGCTTGTGTTTATAGCATATGAAAAATAAACGGCAAAGATTGTAGCAATCTATTTTGTGTTTCTGGCATATGGAAACAATGGCACAAAGACTTACAAAACAAGTGACCAGTATAGTGTTATTTGAAGGTAGCCTGATTAATTAAATATGTATAGTAATCCTTAGAACAACCACTAACAAAACTTAACAAAAAAGATAGAAGTAATAAGCAATAAAGGAAATAAAATGGAATAAAAAATATGCTCAACTAATCCAAGAGAAGGTGTAAGAGAGAAGAAAAGAAAGAACACAGGAAACAAATATAAAATACCTAACCTAACAAGGGGTGCCTGGGTGGCTCAGTCGGCTGGGCGTCCGACTTCGGCTCAGGTCAGGATCTCATGGTTCATGGGTTCAAGCCCTGCGTTGGGCTCTGTCCTGACAGCTCAGAGCCTGGAGCCTGCTTCGGATTGTCTCCCTCTCTCCTGCCCCTACTCTGCTCACTCTCTGTCTCAAAAATAAACATTAAAACAATTTTTAAAGTGATTATCAGATTGAATAACAAAGCAACACTATATATTTTCATATATATTTATCAAGTAAATATATATATTTTTTTTTATTTTTTTTATTTATATATGAAATTTATTGTCAAATTGGTTTCCATACAACACCCAGTGCTCATCCCAAAAGGTGCCCTCCTCAATACCCATCACCCACCCTCTCCTCCCTCCCACCCCCCATCAACCCTTAGTTTGTTCTCAGTTCTCAACAGTCTCTTATACTTTGGCTCTCTCCCACTCTAACCTCTTTTTTTTTTTTTTTCCTTCCCCTCCCCCATGGGTTCCTGTTAAGTTTCTCAGGATCCACATAAGAGTGAAACCATATGGTATCTGTCTTTCTCTGTATGGCTTATTTCACTTAGCATCACACTCTCCAGTTCCATCCACGTTGCTACAAAAGGCCATATTTCATTTTTTCTCATTGCCACGTAGTATTCCATTGTGTATATAAACCACAATTTCTTTATCCATTCATCAGTTGATGGAAATTTAGGCTCTTTCCATAATTTGGCTATTGTTGAGAGTACTGCTATGAACATTGGGGTACAAGTGCCCCTATGCATCAGTACTCCTGTATCCCTTGGGTAAATTCCTAGCAGTGCTATTGCTGGGTCATAGGGTAGGTCTATTTTTAATTTTCTGAGGAACCTCCACACTGCTTTCCAGAGCGGCTGCACCAATTTGCATTCCCACCAACAGTGCAAGAGGGTTCCCGTTTCTCCACATCCTCTCCAGCATCTAGAGTCTCCTGATTTGTTCATTTTGGCCACTCTGACTGGCGTGAGGTGATACCTGAGTGTGGTTTTGATTTGTATTTCCCTGATAAGGAGCGACGCTGAACATCTTTTCATGTGCCTGTTGGCCATCCGGATGTCTTCTTTAGAGAAGTGTCTATTCATGTTTTCTGCCCATTTCTTCACTAGGTTATTTGCTTTTCGGGTGTGGAGTTTGGTGAGCTCTTTATAGATTTTGGATACTAGCCCTTTGTCCGATATGTCATTTGCAAATATCTTTTCCCATTCCGTTGGTTGCCTTTTAGTTTTGTTGGTTGTTTCCTTTGCTGTGCAGAAGCTTTTTATCTTCATAAGGTCCCAGTCATTCACTTTTGCTTTTAATTCCCTTGCCTTTGGGGATGTGTCGAGTAAGAGATTGCT
>NW_024412400.1:83167363-83171119 GCF_014898765.1 Herpailurus yagouaroundi
CCTTCTGCATGTTGCTGTCCAGTTCTCCCAGCACCATTTGTTAAAGAGACTGTCTTTTTTTCCATTGGATGTTCTTTCCTGCTTTGTCAAAGATGAGTTGGCCATACGTTTGTGGGTCTAGTTCTGGGGTTTCTATTCTAGTCCATTGGTCTATGTGTCTGTTTTTGTGCCAATACCATGCTGTCTTGATGATGACAGCTTTGTAGTAGAGGCTAAAGTCTGGGATTGTGATGCCTCCTGCTTTGGTCTTCTTCTTCAACATTACTTTGGCTATTCGGGGCCTTTTGTGGTTCCATATGAATTTTAGGATTGCTTGTTCTAGTTTCGAGAAGAATGCTGGTGCACTTTTGATTGGGATTGCATTGAATGTGTAGATAGCTTTGGGTAGTATTGACATTTTGACAATATTTATTCTTCCAATCCATGAGCAGGGAATGTCTTTCCATTTCTTTAAATCTTCTTCAATTACCTTCATAAGCTTTCTATAGTTTTCAGCATACAGATCCTTTACATCTTTGGTTAGATTTATTCCTAGGTGTTTTATGCTTCTTGGTGCAATTGTGAATGGGATCAGTTTCTTTATTTGTCTTTCTGTTGCTTCATTGTTAGTGTATAAGAATGCAACTGATTTCTGTACATTGATTTTGTATCCTGCAACTTTGCTGAATTCATGTATCAGTCTAGCAGACTTTTGGTGGAGTCTATCGGATTTTCCATGTATAATATCATGTCATCTGGAAAAGCGAAAGCTTGACTTCATCTTTGCCAATTTGGATGCATTTGATTTCCTTTTGTTGTCTGATTGCTGATGCTAGAACATCCAGCACTATGTTAAACTACAGTGGTGAGAGTGGGCATCCCGGTCGTGTTCCTGATCTCAGGGAAAAAGCTCTCAGTTTTTCCCTGTTGAGGATAATGTTAGCTGTGGGCTTTTCATAAATGGCTTTTATGATCTTTAAGTATGTTCCTTCTATCCTGACTTTCTCAAGGGTTTTTATTAAGAAAGGGTGCTGGATTTTGTCAAAGGCCTTTTCTGCATCGATTGACAGGATCATGTGGTTTTTCTCTTTTTTTTGGTTAATGTGATGTATCACGTTGATTGATTTGCGAATGTTGAACCAGCCCTGCATCCCAGGAATGAATCCCACTTGATCATGGTGAATAATTCTTTTACTATGCCGTTGAATTCAATTTGCTAGTATCTTATTGAGAATTTTTGCATCCATATTCATCAGGGATATTGGCCTGTAGTTCTCTTTTTTTACTGGGTCTCTGTCTGGTTTAGGAATCAAAGTAATACTGGCTTCATAGAATGAGTCTGGAAGTTTTCCTTCCCTTTCTATTTCTTGGAATAGCTTGAGAAGGATAGGTATTATCTCTGCTTTAAACGTCCGGTAGAACTCCACTGGGAAGCCATCTGGTCCTGGACTCTTATTTGTTGGGAGATTTTTGATAACCGATTCAATTTCTTCGCTGGTGATGGGTCTGTTCAAGCTTTCTATTTCCTCCTGATTGAGTTTTGGAAGAGTGTGGGTGTTCAGGAATTTGTCCATTTCTTCCAGGTTGTCCAATTTGTTGGCATATAATTTTTCATAGTATTCCCTGATAATTGTTTGTATCTCTGAGGGATTGGTTGTAATAATTCCATTTTCATTCATGATTTTATCTATTTGGGTCATCTCCCTTTTCTTTTTGAGAAGCCTGGCTAGAGGTTTGTCAATTTTGTTTATTTTTTCAAAAACCAACTCTTGGTTTCGTTGATCTGCTCTACAGTTTTTTTAGATTCTATATTGTTTATTTCTGCTCTGGTCTTTATTATTTCTCTTCTTCTGCTGGGTTAGGCTGCCTTTGCTGTTCTGCTTCTATTTCCTTTAGGTGTGCTGTTAGATTTTGTATTTGGGATTTTTCTTGTTTCTTGAGATAGGCCTGGATTGCAATGTATTTTCCTCTCAGGACTGCCTTCGCTGCATCCCAAAGCGTTTGGATTGTTGTATTTTCATTTTCGTTTGTTTCCATATATTTTTTAATTTCTTCTCTAATTGCCTGGTTGACCCACTCATTCGTTAGTAGGGTGTTCTTTAACCTCCATGCTTTTGGAGGTTTTCCAGACTTTTTTCTGTGGTTGATTTCAAGCTTCATAGCATTGTGGTCTGAAAGTATGCATGGTATGATTTCAATTCTTGTAAGCTTATGAAGGGCGGTTTTGTGACCCAGTATATGATCTATCTTGGAGAATGTTCCATGTGCACTCGAGAAGAAAGTATATTCTGTTGCTTTGGGATACAGAGTTCTAAATATATCTGTCAAGTCCATCTGATCCAATGTCTCATTCAGGGCCCTTGTTTCTTTATTGACCGTGTGTCTAGATGATCTATCCATTTCTGTAAGTGGGGTGTTAAAGTCCCTGCAATTACCACATTCTTATCAATAAGGTTGCTTATGTTTATGAGTAATTGTTTTATATATTTGGGCGCTCCGGTATTCGGCGCATAGACATTTATAATTGTTAGCTCTTCCTGATGGATAGACCCTGTCACTATTATATAATGTCCTTCTTCATCTCTTGTTACAGCCTTTAATTTAAAGTCCAGTTTGTCTGATATAAGGATGGCTACTCCAGCTTTCTTTTGGCTTCCAGTAGCATGATAAATAGTTCTCCATCCCCTCACTCTCAATCTAAAGGTGTCCTCAGGTCTAAAATGAGTCTCTTGTAGACAGCAAATAGATGGGTCTTGTTTTTTTATCCATTCTGATACCCTATGTCTTTTGGTTGGCGCATTTAATCCATTTACATTCAGTGTTATTATAGAAAGATATGGGTTTAGAGTCATTGTGATGTCTGTATGTTTTATGCTTGTAGTGATGTCTCTGGTACTTTGTCTCACAGGGTCCCCCTTAGGATCTCTTGTAGGGCTGGTTTAGTGGTGACAAATTCCTTCAGTTTTTGTTTGGGAAGACCTTTATCTCTCCTTCTATTCTAAATGACAGGCTTGCTGGATAAAGGATTGTCGGCTGCATATTTTTTCTGTCTAGCACACTGAAAATCTCGTGCCAATTCTTTCTGGCCTGCCAAGTTTCAAAAGAGAGATCAGTCACGAGTCTTTTAGGTCTCCCTTTATATGTGAGGGCACGTTTACCCCTTGCTGCTTTCAGAATTTTCTCTTTATCCTTGTATTTTGCCAGTTTCACTATGATATGTCGTGCAGAAGATCGATTCAAGTTACGTCTGAAGGGAGTTCTCTGTGCCTCTTGGATTTCAATGCCTTTTTCCTTCCCCACTTCAGGGAAGTTCTCAGCTATTATTTCTTCAAGTACCCCTTCAGCACCTTTCCCTCTCTCTTTCTCCTCTGGGATACCAATGATGCGTAGATTATTTCTTTTTAGTGTATCACTTAGTTCTCTAATTTTCCCCTCATACTCCTGGATTTTTTTATCTCTCTTTTTCTCAGCTTCCTCTTTTTCCATAACTTTATCTTCTAGTTCACCTATTCTCTCCTCTGCCTCTTCAATCCGAGCCGTGGTGGTTTCCGTTTTGTTATGCATTTCGTTTAAAGCGTTTTTCAGCTCCTCGTGACTGTTCCTTAGTCCCTTGATCTCTGTAGCAAGAGATTCTCTGCTGTCAGCTATACTGTTTTCAAGCCCAGCGATTAATTTTATGACTATTATTCTAAATTCACTTTCTGTTATATTATTTAAATCCTTTTTGATCAGCTCATTAGCTGTTGTTATTTCCTGGAGATTCTTCTGAGGGGAATT
>NW_024412400.1:83171129-83203080 GCF_014898765.1 Herpailurus yagouaroundi
TTGCACACTGCCAGGCTTGTGATGCTGGGGATCTGGCGTCTTAGCTGGGGTGGGTAGGCAAGGTGCACAGGAGCAGGAGGGGCAGGCTTAGCTTGCTTCTCCTTAGGTGATCCACTTCAGGAGGGGCCCTGTGGCAGCAGCAGGGAGTCAGATCCGCTGCCGGAGGTTTGGCTCCGCAGAAGCGCAGAGTTGGGTGTTTGCGTGGAGTGGAGCGAGCAAGTTCCCTGGCAGGAACTGGTACTCTTTGGGATTTTGGCTGGGGGATGGGCGGGGGAGATGGCGCTGGCGAGCGCCTTTGTTCCCCACCAAACTGAGCTCTGTCGTCAGGGGGCTCAGCAGCTCTCCTTCCCTTTGTCCTCCAGCCTTCCCGCTTTCTGAGCAGAGCTGTTAACTTATGACCTCCCAGCCGCTAAGTCGCGCTTGCTGTCGGAACACAGTCCGTCAGGCCCCTCCGCTTTTTGCAAGCCAGACTCGGGGGCTCTGCTTGGCCGGCGAGCCGCCCCTCCGCCCCGGCTCCCTCCCGCCATTCCGTGGAAGGCGCACTGCCTCGCCGCCCTTCCTACCCTCTTCCGTGGGCCTCTCGTCTGAGCTTGGCTCTGGCGACTCCGTTCTGCTAATCTTCTGGCGGTTTTCTGGGTTATTTAGGCAGGTGTAGGTGGAATCTAAGTGATCAGCAGGATGCGCGGTGAGCCCAGCGTCCTCCTACGCCGCCATCTTCCCTCTCCTCCCTATATATATATATTTAACAAGTAAATATACTTACTGAGAAAATCCCTTTACCATGAAAACATAGATTTAAAGTAAAGGTATGCTAACGCTAATTAAAAGAAAGCTAGGGGAGATATGTTAATAAGAGACAAATTTGACTTCAGAATAAAGAACATATCAAGGTTAAACAGGGATATTGCTTCCTAACACAGGGTCAATTATCTAAGGAAATATAATAATAACAAATGTGAAATTATCTCACAACAAAGTTTTAAAATATATGAAGTAAAAACTGATAGAATTAAAAGCAAACTCTCATATGCAAAAAGATGACCTTAATATATACATCACACTTTTATAAAATTATGCAATGCCAGAAAAATAGAGAGATAAATAAATAGAGAGAGAAAATAAATAGAGAGAGAGAGAGATAAAGCAGTGTTGAAAAGTATTTTCAGAGCCAACCCTGAAAGAGCTGACAATGGTCAAACCTGCAACACTTGAGCAATACAATAAATAGCTAATGTATTAGGTTAGAACACAAAAAATAAAAAAAAATATTCATGATTCTGTGCTTATATAAACAAATGATGAAATTAATACAAGAGGGAGAAGAGGTATTACAGTTCTTTCTTACAGAAGAATTCCCATTAATAAATTTAGAATCAAAGATGGAAAGAGAAAAAAAAAACATTAGAATATCACAGTGACAATTGCTTCAGGCAAGCAAGGTCCATGGAATACTAAAATCAGTAGGTTAAAGTTTAAGGAAAATCATGATATTTGTAGTCTCAATATATCTCATCCCAGTTGTTTATTAAGTATCAGGAAAAGAAATGACAATTTCCAGTGTACAAATCTGGCAGACACCTCCTTAACCAAGTTATCAATGGTGCCATAACCTTTAATAAAATATATTGATACACTAAGAAGGGCACATTACCTCTGTGGTATTTTTGCCCACCAATCTAATCTTGGGAAATATCAGAAGATTCCAAATTGAAGAACATTTTCCAAAATACCTGACAGAATTCTTCAAAAGTATAAAAGCCATGAAAGACAAGTACAGACTGAGGAAGTGTCATAGGTTGGAGAAGAGTAATAGAAGATGTAACTACTAAATGTGATGTGGAATACTGCATTAGATATTAGAGAAGGAAAAGTCACATTAGTGGAAAAACTAGTGATTTTCAAATGGAGTCTGTAAGTTAAGTAGTATTTAGCCAATGTTGACTTCTTAGGTTTGATAACTACTACATTTACGTAAGACATTAACCTTGGGTAAAGGTGTTATAAAAACTCCTGTGCCATTTTTGTGACTCTTCTCAAAGCCTAAATTTATTTCAACATGAAAATATTTTTTTAATGCCCCATCGTTTTCCAGATCCTGCTGTATCTGACCTGGGCCTCAGGCCTGGACATAAATATTTTTTCCAAAATCTTCTCTGTTGATTCTAACGTCAGTCAGGGTTAATAACACCCCTAAAGGGATGAAAGAATCAAGAGAAAATGAGAATAATAATATATGAGTGAAAATTAATAAGCAGAATAAATAGTAATTTACTTTTATTTACCAGAAATTTCATATATTCAAAATACGTTCATATAAAACTATTTATGTTTATTTCAGCAGGATTCCTTTCAAAAGGGAATATGACAAAATAATAGCTATGTCTGGGTAATTGCATGTAGACAAAGTATTTCCCTGTTCCTTTATATTTTTGCTTCTTTCAAAAACAGATTTATAATTACAAATTTTATAAAAGGAGAAATAAGTTTAAAAGCTACAAAGAAAAAATATGCCTCCTAAGTGAGTCTTACTCACTTTAAGTTTTGACGACTCTTTCCCTGGATGACCTTACAGGTTGTCTAGGCAACAGGGATCTAGTACCAGATAGCACATGGACACTTGGATCAAATAAGTGGCATAATCCTAAACTCTGAATTCTGGAATACCAAAACCCCAAAATTAACATGTGCACAACTAACAACTCTATCACCCCCACTTAAACTGGGTATCTTTGGACAACTCACTTCACTTTTGGACTGCATAACTTATTAGAAAATGACCCATTCAAAGTCAATACCATGACTCCTTTCTATTCCTATCGACTTGACCCTTGAATCCAGGCCTTGAAACATCTCCATTTAAATTAGCTGTCACTTGGAGAATGGAGGACAAGAGTGGATGAGAAGAAAAGTTCAGGGTCAGTCTTAGCTCTTATATTGATTCAGTAATCCAGGAACCTCAAGTACAATATTATAGAAGTATAAATTAGAAACTTATATAAATTCAGAATCTTCCCACTTAGCTCCCCAAGTCCCAAATGACTATCATGAACACTGAGTAAGCTTGCCAAGGTCACCTCATAGAGGTGTTTTGATTTAAAGAAAATAAACTAACATCTAAAATGGGTAATTTCTGGGGCCCCTGGATGGCTCAGTCAGTTAAGCATCCAACTTCAGGTCATGATCTCATGGCTTGTGATTTCAAGCCCCTTATTGGACTCTGTGCTGACAGCTCAGAGCCTGGAGCCTGCTTCAGATTCTGTGTCTCCCCCTCTTTCTGCCCCTTCCATGCTCATGCTCTCTGTCTCTCAAAAATAAATAAACATTAAAAATTTTGTTTAAATAGTAAATAAACTAAAATAAAATGGGTAATTTCCAATGAAAATGTAGAAATCCAAACTCTCTGAACTCACTGGATCTAATGGCAAAATTCACCCGGATAAAACAACTAAGTAGCCACAGTCTAAATCACTATATATTATCTTGCAGTTGGGGCATTTTATTAGTTTACATTACTTACCTGGTGTTTATAGTCATATGAGTTTGTAACACTTGATCACATCTTCAGGAGGAAGCATTCATTGCTGATTAAGATGGTGTATTATCTCAAAAGAAAAAAAAAGATTAGCATAACTAACATGTTGGTGAAGATCTTAGGATGCATTAAGTCAGAGAAATGAGTGGGGAGAAAGCTAACACTCTGTAAGCACCAAAACGTGCTAGGGGTTGTGCTAAGCACATTTACTATTTTATTCCATTTACTATTTGCAATGATATTATAGGTAGGTATTAATCACACTTTAGAAATGAGTCTTTTGAGGAAAGAGAGCACATGCCCCCTCAAACAGAGGCAAAGATAGCAGCTCCCCATTCTCTGCTTCTTTGGCTGCAGACTTGGCCTATGGAAAGGATTCAGGGAGGGAAATGAGGAATCAAATGCAATGCCCTTCAGCCGCCATGTTCTGAGACAGCTTGTTAAAAGGCTTGGGATGTTTTTTCCCTCACGTATTTTGATCAAGCTACCGAGATTTTATCCTGAAAGAGTTGCACACTACAAGCAAAACCTAAAATATTGGTAGGGGCTCTATGATTCTAGGATAGCAAAAGCCAGAAGGAATTTAGAAAGCATCTGCCCCTGTCATTTCCAAACCTTTTATGTTTGAGATGGGAGTACCCCAGATAAAACTTGACTGGAAAGACTTGCACAAATGACAGATAAGTATAGGGCTACACTAGCTGCAGTGGATTGGGGTCTAACACGCCTCTGCTCCTGTCTCTTGCTCAATGGCCCTTACCAAGAGAGCTGTTGGAGAACCTCTGAAGAAACACAAGGTAGGGGAAGGGAGATAAGGAAAATAAAAATTTCCTGAACCTTTCATTTTCTACTTAGGGAATCTAAAGTCTAAGATCACACAGACATTCGATGATCACGTTGGAAAATGTGATCCAATGTTGGGAGCTTCAGCCCAAACTGAGACATTGCCTCAGCGTAGAAAACAGGGAAGATAGTGACCTGGACCCATCAAAACCACAAATAGCTTTAACCTATGCCTTGCTGATAGTTCTTTAGAAAATGCCACACTGAGGGGCGCCTGGGTGGCGCAGTCGGTTGAGCGTCCGACTTCAGCCAGGTCACGATCTCGCGGTCCGTGAGTTCGAGCCCCGCGTCAGGCTCTGGGCTGATGGCTCAGAGCCTGGAGCCTGCTTCCGATTCTGTGACTCCCTCTCTCTCTGCCCCTCCCCCCTTCATGCTCTGTCTCTCTCTGTCCCCAAAAAATAAATAAACGTTGAAAAAAAAATGCCACACTGAGAAATAATTCTTCCCTTCTGCAGCCAACTTTATTTGGAAGATGATCCGTAGGATTGTGTGGTTAAGTAGAAAGAGCAATGAATGAACTGGTGGTCAGAGAACAATTACACTTTTATGGATTCTCTTGATCTCAGGTCCTTAATCTTCGTAAAAAGGTTAATAATCCCTGCCTTGCCAGACTCCCAGGGCTGGGGTGAGACATAAGCACAGTGTTTTTTTAACTTGGAAAGTTTAAGAACAAGAAAACTCACATTATCTCTCATGGCAAAGGTCATGTGGTTTGGCAACATATTGTTTACATCACTCCGAGGTGTGCTGAGCATGATTAATAATTATTATTTCATCATCTCTGGCTATTATTATTTCAGTTTTCAGCATGCATGCTTGGTGGTTCCTTTTTCAAAAGCCAACAATAAGATAAGTTATCAGGGACCCTTGACATGCCATGTTATTCTTTTAGGGGCTCTACAGTTTCCGCCACCTTGAAAATTACATTGAAGTTTCTGCAGGCCATGTGCAGAGCTGTTTGATGGGCCCAGCTGCAGGCTGGCTCTTCACAGCAGAGAGGAACCTGGCAGCCTATCACTCTCCCTGGCTCTGCTCCATTGAGTCAGCCTCTCCACCACCCCTCCACTTCCTGGCAGCTGGAACAGGAGGCTGGAAGCTAGTGGCAAACTGTGGCGCCTGGCTGTGTGGTCTGCCACTAATGACAGCCCCCGCTGAATCGTGACTCAATAGCTGTACCTTTCTGTCCTAAAGGTCTACATGAGAGAAAAAGAAAGGCATTCCGACACCTTCCCTACATTCCCACCCTCATGTAGAATGTTCCTTTTGACTATTTTCCCACTTTTAGTAGGGGGCAACAGACTGAAAGCATGGAGAGTTGGTGAATTTCTTCAGAGCTGTTCATCTGACCCTTGACTTTAGAAAAGAACTATGCGGGGGCGCCTGGGTGGCGCAGTCGGTTAAGCGTCCGACTTCAGCCAGGTCACGATCTCGCGGTCCGTGAGTTCGAGCCCCGCGTCAGGCTCTGGGCTGATGGCTCAGAGCCTGGAGCCTGTTTCCGATTCTGTGTCTCCCTCTCTCTCTGCCCCTCCCCCGTTCATGCTCTGTCTCTCTCTGTCCCAAAAATAAATAAACGTTGAAAAAAAAATTAAAAAAAAAAAAAAGAAAGAAAAGAACTATGCTGGTTGCCTGGGTGGCTCATTTGTTAAGCATCTGACTTCAGCTCAGGTCATGATCTCATGGTTCCTGAGTTCAAGTCTCACATCAGGTGAGTCCCACTTCTCTTTCTTTCTCTCTCTCTGCCCTTTGCTCACTTGCACTCTCTCTCTCAAAACAAAACAAAACCAAACAAAAACAAAAAAGAACTATGCTACTTTGGAGAAGGAGAAAGGGAAGAAAATGGTATGCTTGGTTATTATAATAATAATAAATTATAATAATTTATAACAATAACATTAAAAAAAAACCTCTTTGCACACCATCTGAACTTCTTAAGGAATGGAATGAAGGGAATGCTGGGATTTATTGCCTGGCAACATTACTGGCCTCAGTCTGCACCCATGATTGGAAGTTGCCCAGTTGCCCTGACCTCTCTTCTTCCCTCCTGCCCATCCTCCACTGATATTCTCCCCCATGGCAATTACCTGACAACACAGGCGTCAGCATGGATGCCAAAGTGAGTGCATAGTACTAGATGTAATACAACAGCTTAGTCTAAATGGCCATGGGCAATTCATGCCAGGAATCCGTGGCATTGGGACAGTAGAAGGGCTTCCAGGGTAAAGGCTGGAAGCGGGGAGTAGATAAGGAGAAGCACAGCCAGTTATCCTTGCCTTTCAGGCTCTGCTGGGCCACCACTACCTATAGGTTCCCTTCCTTTTGAAAGTACTAATGAGTGTTAGATAACTGTTCCCCTTTCTTTTGCTTCTAAATTGCTGCCCCTACCATCTGTTCCTTTTTTTTTCCATTTGTTACCAAATTTGTTACCAACTTACCAAAACCTAACTTGGGCTGCCAGGTGCTTCACAGGACAATACTCAAGAGATGAGTTTTATTTGTTTGTTTGTTTTATTTGAGAGAGAGAGAGAGAGAGCGCACCAGCATGAGGAAGAGGCTGAGGGAGAGAGAGAGAAAATCATGAGCAGGCTCCATTTTCCTTCCCAAGCCTGATGTGGGGCTCGATCCTACAACCCTGGGATCATGACCTGAGCCAAAATCAAAAGTCAGACACTCAACCTATTGAGCCACCCATGTGCCTCAAGAGTTTTGGTTGGAAAGGAATATGAGCTTTATTCGGGAGGCTGGCCACCTGGGGAGAAGGCAGACTCTGGTCCAAAGCCCAACTCCCAGGTTTCTTCCTGTCCCAGAGATTTTTAAAGGAGTTTAATCAGCTAACGGAGTGCAGGGGTCTGTGACATGTCTTGATTACATGTAGACCCAATGATGTCAGCTACAGAATTATCTCTGTGTGGTTCTCAGAAGCTGTACTAGAAGTTCTAGTTCCTTGTTGCCCAAGATGGGGGAGGGGAAGGTTGCAAGGTCTGTTTCCTTGTACCCAGGGGTTGTACAGGATTATTCTGTTCTTTCTGCAAAGGAGGGCAAGGTCTACAGATGCACAAAGGGAGGTCAGTAATTTGTGTGATCTTAAAAAAGAAAATGATTTTGCTGTAAGACTGCTGAGCTACTCAGAAAGCTAAGTGGGCTTCAAATAGACTTGCTTGCTCCTCTGGCCTGGGGACATTCTGGTATTTTATTCCCCAAGGCCAGTGGTCTGCAAATCTCAAACAAAGTAAATTAGTTCAGTTACAGATCAGGGGCCTTAAGTCAGCCAGCAAGGAGTGTGTTGACTTGAAGCAAGTTAACCCTTAAGACCAGCTAGAATGCTGTTACAAATCCCCACTGTCAATTTCATCTTTCTGTGTCTACGAGATTATGGTCAAGGTCCATCTTCGATAGCTACTTCCTGCTGATCGGGGATAATACAGGGATTTTGGAGTGGAAGACTTTTACAGAGCGGGAGAATCTTGTTTCGAACATTTGCACTGAGGGGGACAGTGAGGGCATCTCCAAGCCAGTCCGAATAGCATGAGCTCCTGCTTGACAGATGCAAAAAGTCAAACAACAACCAAAGAGAAGGAGAACAAGAAATATAGCCATGTTTAACAGAGTATATTTCCATGTGAAAGGTATTGAATTTTTCCAACTGCTAAAAGAATCTATAGCTAGGGTATCTAGAGCTATGATGTGTTTGCCTAGACTTTTTATGACTTCAGTTACATTTTTTCAGTTAATTTGGAACACATCCAGCACTGTGTTTCAATGAGAGTACAGGTTCCTCTGAGCTACGGTCAGAATATCAAGGGCCATTCAGTTTTGGAGAGCCACCTTTCAAATTTGTGGGTGAATGAGTGTCAGGTTTGGTTAAAGGAGGCTGCTGTATGCTCAGCTAAAGCTTCTATTTGCAATTTTACATCAGTAGAGGTGGTTCCCAGGACAAATATGACTAAGGGATAAAACCACCAAGAAGCCATTTTTGTTTGATGTCTACCCTAAACAATATCCTAATTAGGAGGAATGTCTGGGAAGTGGGAGAAGACTTCTGGGCATATGGATGCTCCCAAGTGCATCATCCAATCCAATCATAGAAAAGTGGGACCATCTACTATTTCCACAACTCCATAACTAACTCCATGGAGTGGGGTACACTCTGACTTTTAAGATGTGACGTTTTTCATCCTGGCCACATAGAATTGGTCAAGGTGAAAAGTGAGTTACAAAATTGTCAGGGAGTTCATCCCATTGTTCAGCTGTTCACTAATCATATGCCAAAGGGGTCCTATATTATCCCCACAGAGTAACAAGCATAAAGATTGTTTGTATGTGAGCAATTGTGTCAATTTCTTGAAGTTTACTTTAAGTTGTCTAGTTTAGGCAAGGAACAAACGTTCAAAGATAATTAATCATGACTAGAATTTAACATCCATAAAGGTGTGTTATTGAAACATAATTTTCCTCTCTAACATCACCCTCATTCCCAAAGATAGCCAAATTGAGACTAATTCATTTGAAAAACAGTCCAATTTTAACAAACTTGGCCTAGTTTTTGCATAAGCTCATCAAGAATAGTTCTAGACCATATAGATTCTTTAAAATTTGCTTTGCTGGAACTTTTTATAAGGAATCTGTAGATGGAACTTTTAATAAACTCTCAAGGCCAGAAGCCAAGCCAAATATTTGCCACAAGACATGCCTGCAATACCTGTAGATTTGGGTGAATTCTTCTTCTTGAGGTTTCCAGAATATTTTGAGGTTTCCTTTCCTGCGAGGAAGTGACATTCTTTGCTCACCTGGTAAGGTTGCTGGGAACTCTGTAAGCAAGGTATCAGGCCAATCAAGGGGCTTTATTGGATCCATAAAGTCAACCTTAACCTTTGTTCCTTAAAGCTGTCTAGTCATATCTGAGTCTATGCATGTCCCTCTCAAAAATGAATTCCAGTCAAAGCCTTGGTAATAAAGTTTCCAATGGAGCCTGTTACAAGAAGATCATAGTCTCATTGAGGTTATGCAAACAATCATAATTGCCATGAAAGAAAGAATATCCATTGAAATCTTCTGAATTTGGGGGAGGGTTCAGGTAGGGAGAAAAGTTAAATGCTTCAATTTGTTCACAAAAGAATGTCTCCTCATATTTCTGTAAGTCATAAATATCTTAAGAAAAAGTTTTCTTAAATATGGAAGAGCAAACATTAGAGAACCAGCAATGTTTTAAATGAGAGTCAAAAAACTATCATCATCTTAATATATTCAGTCTCATGCTACTAATTCTTGTTCTGTTTGAATGGCATTTTTCATTATTTCTGGAAATTTTTACTCAGCTTAGTTTTATGATCTTAAAGGTATCAGAAACCTGTTTTGTCAAAAATTCTTTTCATGAATCTCCTTGAAGACAAAACACATTTTGTAAGAGCATCAGAACAAGAAGTATAAATGACAAAAGACTCAAAAATGGACGTGGTTAAAGATCTGATAAGAGATCATTATAGTGCAGTTGATAAGGAAATATGGTTATTTCTGTGACACATAACATTTCAATAATTCAAGTGATGACCTTATACCAGGACATATTAGAAACATTAGGAATTGCATGTAATTTCTAAAATGGTTAAAGCATTTACTCATACAATATAACCCATTTTATCATCATTTGTTTGACAATACTTCCCATGTACTTTAGCATACCAAATAAACAAGCTCAATTAGTCAAAATGATTTCATTTAGGATTCGAATCTTGGGAATTTTGTCTTAAAAAACCTTAGAAAGTTATAAAGCACATGCCTAAATAGGATCACAGATCATTTACAAAACTTAAAACTTAATTATTTCTTTAAGGTGGCAGTAAGAGATTCCAAAAGCAAATACATAGGGTTATATAGTGATTAGCAAAACTTGGCTGCTTTAATATTGAGAAATTTTAGTTCTCTTAAGTAACCAAAGACCCTATAAAGACAAAAAAGAGCAACTTAGGTTTTCAGCACAAAGAAAAGAATTAACCTTGTTTATAATCTCTTATCAAGTATAAACCAACAATCCAAGAAAAATTTGTCTTTTTAACAGAGAGTAAAGTAGAATTGTAATCTTATCCCGATTTACTTTTAAAATACATTCATTTTGACTTAGTCTTGACCACACATAAAATTCTTTTCTAAAGCTTTCCCTTCACAAACCTTCTACAACCTTCTTTTGCATTCAGATTTTGTCCTAAGCCTTTTCTCTCTATAGAACTGGTCTCCATTTTAGGAGAAAATTACCGTCTTTTCCTTCAACAAAAATGTTATTCTCATTTCTTCTACCTTTCTACGCATCTCCTACTTTCCCACATACAGAGTTGCTTTCCTTATTATTTCCATCAGGCTTAATTATATTTAACAGAATTTTAACTCTTAGAAACCTTAATCTCTAGTGAAAATTATGTATAACCAATTGTAAACTGTCTATTACACCAGGATTCTTTATTATTTTTTAATTGATTTTAATTTTTTTATGTTTTTATTTTTGAGAGAGAGAGACAGAGTATAAGTGGGGGAGACTCAGAGAGAGAGGGAGACACAGAGTCTGCAGCAAGCTCCAGGCTCTGAGCTGTTGGCACAGAGCTTGACACTTGACGTGGGACTCAAACTCATGGACTGCAAGACCATGACCTGAGCTAAAGCTGGACACTTAACTGGCTGAGCCAACTGACACCCCAATTTACACCAGGATTCTTTAGATAGCAAAACATTTCATAATTTTTAGGAACATGAATTTTTCATGGTATAACCTTTCCATAAGGCACAAAGCATGTTTTCCAACAGATCCAAGAATCTTTAGTTACTCTTCAATAAGAAGTCAAAAGCAATAATTCTTATGTTTACTAATTAATGTTCAGTATTTTGTCTTATTTGGGAAAGACTTATATACCCAATGAATGCAACCAAGTTTATTATATGACTTAGCAAAACTTCAAAGTTTCAGGTTACCAAAGATTTTGATAGCTATCTTAACAATTACCCATGTGAATTTTATGAGACAAAAATAACTCGTATTTTAAGCCATCTTTTGCTGACAAATTGCAACAGAAATAACATGAGCTTTTCTGACCTTTAGCAAACCTTGGTTGAATAAAAGTTTTATATTTAATATAGATAACTCTAAAAACATGTCTATTTGAGTTACACCAATGAACTTGTTAGCTTTAATACTGAATCTATTGCACCTGCGTCCACTAAAAGTCAACCAATTTGTTCCCCACTATCAGTTTTACTTGGGGTACCTGTGGGGAAATCAAAGTGGGCAGTTTAAGTCCAGGGGGGGGCCCTGGGCCCCTTCATGCTGATTTAGAGATGCTTCACTTTGAATTGCATAAGGAGGTGGCCTAACAATTTGAGGTGCTTTTTGCTCTTCAATAGTGAGGGAGGGAGGAGCAGGAGCCAATGTGCCTGAGGGCACGAGGGATAGCATAGGAGTTGGTTATGTGAACCTAGCCCATGGTGGCTCAGAGACAGAAGGGGGAAATGGTGGTGGAGGGGGGCAGGCATGCTGCCAAGAAGGCTGGAGGCGGATTTAAAGTTTGAACTAACATTCCTTTATCTCTGTCTCCTGTCTCTTCTCTTTGCAAAACAGGCTTTTTCTCTGATTGCATTTTAGCCCTCTGTACCCTCTCTTCAAAGTATGTTCAAGTGGACTTGCTTTGGAAACAGAGGAGTATACCTCGTCTTCCTAGGCAAAAGTTCAGAAAGAAGACAAAACAAACAAAATTATGACTGGGTGAAGCTATGAGCATTTTTATTTTCCTAAGCTAGGGGGCTTCACCGATATCCATAGGCCAGCTGGTGTTTTAATAAAAAAAAAAAAAAATCATCCTTTACTTAGTCCTGGCCTTCTGGCTATATTCTTTCCATTCATTCAAAATGTGGCCCAACAGGCTGTTGTGGGAGACAGAGATAGGACTTCCCATCATACACAAACTGAACACAACACAACTCACACACCAAAGCAGATCTTTTCCAAATTCCAAATGCAGTGATTGTTACTCAGGTCCCTTTCACTTTCTCCCACAAGCCACAAATGAGAAACTTGTGTCAGTGTGCACTCCGACGTTCTTAACCAGTCCAGAATCTCCTCGGCTTCCCCTAAAGCTCCTTTCCTTTCCACTCAAACCAAAAAGTGCAGCTGGCAGCTGGCACCACTCGAGAATCAGAGGGAGTTTCCCCAAGACAAAAACAGTCTCTGCAACTACAGAGTCAGGCTCCCCAGTTTCCCTCACCCAGCTTGTCTCTGGTGACCATCAGAATACTAGCCTGGGAGTGGATAGTAAGCCTTGGACTGCTGCTGGGCTGACTGCGTTAGCTGCCCAGCACTGGAATGTTGGGTCTCCTGGCGGGCTAGCCAAATTTGTTACTGGAAATCCAAGTTTGTCTGCCAGTTGCTCCAAAGGCCAACTCTCAAGAGATGAGTTTTGACTGGAAAGGAATATGAATTTTATTCAGGAGGCGGCCCACTTAGGGAGATGCAGACTATTGTCCAAAGCCCAACTTCCATGTTTCTGACTGCCTCAGAGACTTTTAAAGGGGTTTAATGAGTTAAGAGAATGCAGGGGTCTGTAATATTCCTTGATTACATGCAGACTCAATGATGTCAGCTACAGAGTTATCTCTGTGAGGTGCTCAGAGGTTGTGCAAGAAGTTCTAGTTCCTTGGTGTCTGGGATGAAGGGGTTGTAGGAAGGTCTGGTTCCTTGGTACACTTGGGTTGTGCAAGAGTACTCTGTTCCTTCAGCAAAGGAGGGCAACGTCTACAAATGCACAATGGGAGGCCAGTGAAGTCATTTGTGTGACCTAAAAAAAGAAAAGTACTTTGCTAAAAATTGCTGGGCTACTCAGAAAGCTAAGAGGGCTTCACATAGACTTGCTGGCTTCTGTGGCCCAGCAATATTCTGGTCTTTTATTCCCCGAGGCCAGTGGTCTGCAAGTCTCAAAGAAAATAAATTAGTTTTATTACCCATCAAAGGCCTAAGTCATCCATAACTTGAAGCAATAACCCTTAAGATCGTTACAGCGCTTGCTGTTACACCTTCACACGAATTTTTCTCTCAATATGTTCTTTTTTTCTTTTTTTTTTTGTTTGATTAATCTTTTTTAAATTCCTTTATTTAAATTCAAGTTAGTTAACACACAGTGTAGTCTTGTTTTCAGGATTAGAACCCAGTGACTCATCTCTTAGATATAACACTCAGTGCTCATCCCAACAAGTGCCCTCTTTAATGCCCATCACTCATTTAGCTCATCCCCTCCCCCACCTCCCCTTCAGCAACCCTCAGTTTGTTCTCTGTATTTAAGCGTACCTTATGGCTTGCCTCCCTCTCTGTTTTTATCTTATTTTTCTTTCAATATGTTTATAATTTACCTTTACGTTTCTGTTTGCACTTATTTTTCTTTCTCTTATCTTTCTTTCTTTGTTTCTTCTTTCTTTCTTTCTTTCTTTCTTTCTTTCTTTCTTTCTTTCTTTTTTGCTTACCAAAATAATTTACTATTTCTTTCCAGGCACAACTTCTTCCACTCAATCCTCCCCCTTCCATTATATCCTTTATGGATGTCTTAATTCTTCACTTCTTTATCCTCAGTATGTATTTAAATAATTTGGTTTTGGCCTTGAAGAGTATGATTGCTCTTTTGGTGTTGTCTCCAAAGTGAATGTTCACAAATGCCAGGTAGATGGAGAAATATCAAGTGCGTTATCAATTGTTTCACAACAGTGAAAGAATAGATTGTGGTAGCTGGTTAATGAAAGCTTCAGGGATAGCAGTCCTGCTGGTAGCATTAACTCTGTACCTCTAATCTTTTCTGATAAGCATGACTTACAGGGAGATAAGAGAAATCAAAGGCTGCCTTTTCAACCATGTAGTTTTGAAGGCGGCTAGTGAAGTTCCTGGTAGATGCCATTTTAAGTCCCTTCCAGATAAAAAGTCTGAGCCTCAAAATCAAATGTTTCTTCCCTATTCCCTCAGGCTCCTTGTCAAACCCTCTGACTGACTGAACACACCAAGCTTCACAAATTAAAACAAAATCTTTTAACTATGAAAGGATCAATGAACATGTTACCTGGAGAGCAGGTGTGTTTTTCTGGATATGAGCTGACTAACATAGCCAGTGCAACTTGACTTCACTTTATGCATTAAGTGCAATCCTGAAAAAGATAAATGAACATGAATATTTATGGGGTGAGTCATATTTTGTCATACGATTGCACTGTGAAAGCCAAATACAAAGGTGAAAGAAGATTAGAAGCCAAATTTAAATATCATACCATGCAATTTTAAAAAGTCTGGCTCTGATAATTTGCAATCAATGTATATTTATTTCTGTCATGTTAGCCCACAAAAAACAATCATGAACAGCCTACATTATCTTTGGCCATTCGTTAGTGGATACATAGTAAAATAAATTGTTCTGTTATAGATCATCAAGAATTCACTCTAGTTCCAGGAAACAAGGACAACTTAAATAACTTAAATAATAATTCCTGGAAGTTCAATAGACTTTCAAGTATACAATATGAATATTTTACATTACTATATGTCCATGCCTGGAATACCAAGTCCATAAGTAGGTAAAGCCAATCACCAAAAGGCCCTAATTACAAAGCAAGTTCTTATAAGACATTGTGAGACAATCACATAAATAATATTTTGGCAAAGAATTTTGAGAAATGATATTTCTGGGAAAATGAGGAAGATAAGCAGCCTAAGTAGAGCAAAAAAAAAAAAAAAAAAAACCCAAAGCAAGTAGCTTAATTAATCTTTTCTTCATAATCGTAATAGCTTTTTTTTTTACCCCAAATGATTTCAGGACCTTCAAATATTAACTTCATTACCTTAACTTTTAAAAAGTTGTTAATATCTTTTACAATTGTTTAAAAGGATACCACAGGGTCAAAATGGTGTCACGTAGGCCAAATCACCAAATCTGGACTTAATACTTAACCTACTCAGGGTGTCAGTCTCCCCCAGAAATGTAGTCTTAAACAGTCAGTCAGAAATTTTCTGATCAGCATCAGTGAGGTCATCTGTCACAGGGGCCTCCCCACCCCCAAGGGAAGATGAGGTAACCTGCAAAATAAGACCTCCAGCTCTTTCCCATATGGGAATTAAATCTATCTAGCCTGAAACACCTCTTTCTTCTCTTTTCTCATAACTTCTTGCCCTAGTTTCCTTCCTATAAAAACCTTCCATTTTGTACAGCCCCTTGGAGCTCCCCTCTACTTGCTGGATGGGGTGCTGCCTGATTCATGAGTCACTAAAAAAAGCCAATCAGATCTTCACATTTACTCAGTTGAGTTTTGTTTTTTAACCGATTCTATTCTTTTCTAATTCATTAATTCATTGATTAATTGATTTCTTAATTTGAAACAGATGGCAATGGTGCTAGTTAAATAGTCCAGGAAGATGTAATGAGATCAAAGTTGGAGGAAACAAGACAGATGGAAAGCAGAAATAATTAAAATGAAATTGAGATAGAATTAGAACTTGATGATACACGTCACGGAAGGAGATGGAAAAGAGGAGAGTGACTTCTCAATTTCAAGTTAGGTGCTTGGATGGAGTGTTTTACAACAGTTGATTGGTTTATCTTTTTAAAGAACTTTTTATCTTAGAACAGTTTTAGACTCACAAAAATTGTGAGGAGAGTTTGAAGTTCCCATGTACCCATACCCACTTGCCTCTATTAGTAATATCTTACATTAGTATGGCATATTTGGTTAGAATTATTAAACAAATATTGATCATTTTCAATAAATTCCATACTTTCCTCAGATTTCCCCAGGTTTTTACCTTAATGCCTGTTTTCTGTTCCAGGATTCGATGTGGGGTTTAAGGCCACAATTAACTGTCATGTCTCCTCAAGTTCCTCTTTGGTATGTCATCTTCTCAGTCTTTCCTTGTGTTTGAGACCTGACAGTGAGAGGTGTAGTGTGATCAATTTTGTAGAATGTTGGGATTTTTCAGATGTTTTTTTTTTTCTAATGGTTATACTGAAGTTATGGGCTTTTGACAGGAAGACAGATATTTGCACACTTAACATTGCTAAGATGGCGATACTGCCCAAATTTATCGATAGGTTCAATGTAAACCCAATTAAAATCTCAGAAGGATTTTGTTTTTAGAAATTAACATGTTCACTTCTATATTCTGGAAAAGATAAAACTATTAGTCTGCCAGCTGCTGAAGGTGAGGATGGAGGATGGAGATAGTGGGAAAAAAAGGGTCACAGGGGAACTTAAAGGTGTGATATAAATGTTCTAATTGAATCTTGATTGTGGTGGTAATTACACCACTGTGGATATCTGTCAAAACTCATCGTAGCATGCAGTTAAAATGGGTAAATGTTATTGTATGCAAAGTATACTAAAAGAAGGCTGATTTCAAAATTTTAAGATGGTATGTTCAAATTTACCTGGCTTAAACATTTTAACAAAAAGGCCATAGAAAGAACAATGGGTTGGCAAGCAGAAGAAGAAAAGAAGAGAGTGTGGTAGAAAGTAGAAAGGCAATCTACATGAAGCTCTACTGTGTGTAAAACATCCATGACGTTTTTCATGTTTTTTCCTTAACTTCTCACAAAATCTCTTTTAGAAATGAAGATTTGATAGCTGTTGAATTAATTACATAAAGCCATTCTTAAATCAGGAATTTGCACACAAGGTCTAGAGTGTTTCTAGAGCTTCTACTCTGGACTGTCCTCTATGTTATTTCTCTTTTCTTGCAGAACAGAATTCCTGACCTGGCTGTGAACCCTTAACCTCTGTGAAAATGTTCACATGTCACATAATCTCTCTGAGCATATTCCATTGTCTATAAAGTGAAGTCAAAATTTACTAAACTTACAAGGTTGCTGTTAAGGAACAAAGAAATTCATGCATGTGGTGCTTTATGACTAACTGTGAAGTATTAAATACAATTGTTTTGATTGATTTTTCATTTTCTTACTATTATGAATTATTAGAATTTAAATTCTGAATATCATTATTCAATCAATGAGCACTCAGATCACTGGTATATCAGAAACTACTGTTGAGAGTCAACATTTTGACATGTTCAGAAAACAGCCCTGCCATATTAAACAGGTGCTATTTAGGCAAATCTAAGTTCAGCCGTGTAATCAAAATGCAAGAGCATAGAAGAAAGGATGGGGAAGGTCAAATACTGCCCCCCTTCCCCAGAACCACAGAACAAGGACCCAGGAAAAATAAAGCTGTTCAGAGGCATGTGACTGCATGGATATCAGCCCCTTCTTGGCAGCAGTGTCTGGAGGAATTTGTCAACACTATGTACTTTTCTTACTTTATTTACCTGAATCAAAGGATAAAGCCTGCATACATTTATCAACACAGAAGTTCATCCAGATACAAACATCAATAAATCTCAAGGGAGGAAAAAAACTTTCACTGAAAAAGTTCTTGTCCTTTGTTTTCTTTCTTTTTTTTTTTTTAATTAAAGATTTGTGTGCCATTGCTTTTGCATTTACAACTCCAACACTAAAAAATAAATCTCAGAATATAATAGTGATGATGGCTGAACTCTGGTCAGTGGTGAACAGAAACGAAGAAAACAAAAGGTGGATCTGTGACTGCTGAGTTAGCTGTTTGTTCTTGCCTTTGGAATAGTACAATCTGGACACACATTTACCAAGGCATTTTAAAGGTCCCCTCTGTTTGACTAAAGCTGTAGACAGGCTTCTTCCTAACTATAGAGTCTTAGCTTCCCTTTTCTTGGAACATTTCCATTAGAAAACTTGCCATTGTAGATTCTTTCTCTGCCTTTTTGAGATGCAAGTCTTCTCCCAGCTTCTTCCATTTTAGACATAATCTTTAAGAAAGATAGGGCCTCTGCCTCCCAGTCTTAGTGGAGAAGATAGGAACCTAACTTCAGTAAGAGTCAATTAGCAAACACAGCCTAATCACACTGAGCAATCTTCCTCCTAAAGTGTCTAGTACTTTTCCATTGGTGCACCCCAGTGTTTAAAAATCCTCCAGCCTTTTGTTTCAGCGGAATTAAGGTCAGTCTCTCTCCCCAGTTGCAATAACCTTGACCCCTATTATAATAGTTTCAAAGAAAGTCTTCCTTACCATTTTAACAAGTATCCAGTGCAATTTTTCTTTACCAACAAACACACGCAAACTATTTATGTATGATGATAATGTGCAGCCATGCAAAGCATTTCTGTTTGCAAACTGATTTTGAACTAGTGTATCCTTATAGCACCGTAAGACAAAATTAATATCCCTGTGTTCAAGAAAATGAGCCTAACATTCATAGAAATTAATTTTTGGCTAATGTTCCATTTGTTAATTGAGGAACCTAAAGCTTGAACCCAGAGCATATGTTACCAGGTATAGGGCTCTTCCAACAGCTTATCTCACCACTTATCTCACTTAGAGCTTTGCTCTAAGAAACATCTCAGCAATGTTATGTTCTGCAAAAATATGCAGATATTTATGACATTTACTGAGTTATCAAGACTTCCTGAGGGAAAGGGGGATTGATTTTGAAATCTGAAAACAAACTTATTCGGTGGTGCAATATCATGGCTGAATAGATAGAGGACATTGTGTTATTACCATTACAGTGCTATTGAGTTTAACATTAATGATTATTAATGGCATCATGCTTAACTTATTGTGTTATATTAATATTAGTAAATGTGTACCATTACATTACATTATACACACCATTTTGTAGCCTCATGGAGACTTTTGGTAGAAAAAGCCACTAGCCTTTTATTCAACCAGAAGCAGAACTAAAACTAATTATATACATTTTCACTAAAAATGTTTAAACAATATATTCCTTCCTTATGCAATATCTTTCTCTCTGTTACTCAAATAATAAAAAGTAAAAGAGTTTTAAAAAATGTAATTTGTCTTCCTTCCCCCACTGAATCCTCAATGTAGAATTAGTTAAAACATTGTAGAATTAGTTAAAACATGATTTTTGGAGGGCATCTCTAGTCTTGATAATAAATGAATGTGGAGCTGCTAAAACTCATGGTGTGAGTCTTTATCATACATATGTACAGGACCAGAACGGTTTGGATAATTATGAGATTATCTGCCAGTTTCTGAAGAGAACTAGGAGACAGACACAGAAAAAGTAGGGCTATTTGATCAGCATCTGCAATTTAATGAAGTGACTATCTCATCCCGTCTCTCTGTCTTGAATGCTGAAATTTCAGACACTACAATAATGGAAAGCATATCTAAAATCTTCATTTTGGTAATTTAGACAGAATCTATGCTGAGGAAAGTACCCAAAATGGAATATGTGAGGGAAGTGCAAATATATACACATATATAGATATACAAAAAACATTAAGCTGCTTTCAGGCATATCCTAAGAATTGAATATTCAGACTAATAAAGTATTCTGATTACTTGAGAATAACTGTGTATGCCAGATCTACGTTGCCTATTTTTCAAATAGAAACATTTTTCTTTATGGTTTTGAACTTACTTGGCATAGTACTTGCCATTAGAAGCTACCATAAGATTTTTTGGTGCCAAGGGTCAACATACAAAGGATTGGTCATTGTCCTGTAAATGTGAAAAATTAATATGAAGAAATATGTTCATATATGAAAGATTGCTTAATGGAATATTAGAGTCATGCTTTTTGGTATCCAGTTATAATAACTGCCAATTCCAATTATTTCAAAGAATATTATGGAAGTCTTTTTAAAAACTAACATGAAAAATTATGACCAATTAGGGGCATCTGGCTGGCTCAGTTGGTAGAACCACACAACTCTTGATCTTAGGGTTGTGAGTTTGAGCCCCACGTTGGGTATAGAGATTACTTTAAAAATATAAGACAAATGACACTTAAAGCTGAGAAATCACAGGCTGGAGTGTTTTCAGAAGTCCTAGGAGACAGGGTACTTTGGCAAGGAGGCTATTATCAAACAGATAATAGCTTCTTGAGAGCAGGACTCTTGTCTTATTTATCTCTTTATTCTCCTAAATTGCTTAACATGAGGCCTCATACAAAGTAAATGGCAGTAAGTGTTAAGTTGGCCATGTTAGACTTTTAAAGACAGGAATTTTTCATCTAAATATGAGTTGTTGAAGTGTTAGGTAAGTCTAATATTAGCAGGAATTTGGTTGTTACAGAATAAAAACCCACTTTGACTTCATATAAAGCTTACTTTAATTCCTTCAAGCACTTCCTCCAGATTCCGTCTCGTATACTGAAATCCCCACAGCAGCAGGGCCTCTGCAGTATGTCAAATAATTAGTAGATTTGGGACTTCACCTATAGCAGTTACAAAAGGTATTTAGTGCTTCTCTTCAATCCCTCAAATGACAAAGGCAAAACTGAACTCCTGAGCGATGTTACCAAGACACTAACACAAAGGAAAGTAATTATAATGTGCCATCTTCTGTGTTACTCTTTCTGACCAAAGCAGGTGCCCCTTCTGTGCACCTTTAGCAAGAACTTGTTGTCGCTCACAACATCTCAGTTCAAGTCTTTAGGAGCCAAGATACAGGTATCTTCAAGTATCTTTCTGATACAGGGATTTCTAGAAACTCAAAAGGACAGAAATTCCACAGTAAATTTCTGCAGAGTAGGGAGAAACATGATTTTGTTTCTCCAGTTCAATACAATATGAACACAGAACTAGATGAGAGAAAGCCTGACAGTTATTCACATGACCGTTAGGGCAAATCTCATTTTCTCAGACACTTTTCATAAAAATGCCCAATGTTCTTGGAGCCAGTGATTCCATAGGAATCATCTTTAGTGGACATCTTGGCATTTCTCTTCTGCCTGGAAACTTAGAGTGCAAAAACTTTTGAAAAGGAGGGGATGGAAAAGGAATCAACTTCCAGGCTGAGAATGGAGGGTTGGGAGAAAATAGAGTGATTGTGTCATTTTTATCTATAAATTTCTCTCATTCATGAACATAATATTATATATTTTTTTAAATTTTTTAACATTTATTTATTATTGAGAGACAGAGAGAGACAGAGCATGAGCAGGGGAGGGACAGAGAAAGAGGGAGACACAGAATCTGAAGCAGGCGCCAGGCCTTGAGCTGTCAGCCCAGAGCCCGATGTGGGGATAGAACTGACAAAATGCAATATCATGACCTGAGCTGAAGTTGGACGTTTGACTGAGCCACCCCGGTGCCCCAATACTAAAATTTTTGAAAAAAGTTTATCTTTAACCAGGTAGAAATAGCCTGATTTAATTAGTAAATGAACTTACAGAGGCTAATGTCCTCTGTCCTTAGCTTAGAGGTACTATTTGGAAGATCAGTGGGAGAAGCCTCAGCTCAATGATGTCCTAGAAGATTAGTGACACCCAGGCACACTAGCTGAGCTAAACAACCTTTTCTTTTGCTATGACAATTTATTCCCCCAATGCAATCATCTCCTGCAGTTGAAGAGAATGTTATTTTATTTCAAAGGATGAAAAAAGAGGAAAAAGATCTACAGATATACATACACTTTCAAATGATCACTTCTTTGGGGCAATAAAAAAAAGTCTATTACCTAGAAAATGTCAAGTTTATTAATATATTCACATTTGAATTATAGTAGGAAAGTTAATAAAGTAGGGGAAATGTTACCATGTTAAATTTGTTTTCACATTTAGCCTAGAAGAAAGAAGGAAGTTGGAAAATACAATAAAATATGAACAAAAGGGCACCTGGATGGCTCAGTTCCGTTAGGTGTCTGGCTCTTGATTTCAGCTCAGGTCATGATCTCCCGATTCATGGGATCGAGTCCTACCATACGATTCTCTGCTGACAGCACTGAGCCTGCCTGGGATTCTCTCTCTCCCTCTCTGCCCCTCCCTTGCTCTTGTGCGTGTGTGCTCTCTCTCAAAATAGACAGTTTTTAAAAAATTATGAGCAAGCACTAAGTAAACAGCAGAAGTTCATGGTAAAACATTAGTAATACCATCTCATATTTATTGATATATCAATTTAGAGTATGAGTTGCATACTTTGTGACACTGTCAGGACAGGTAACATAAAGTCCCCTTCTTACTGATGATGGAATTCATAAGGCATAAATATGCAGAGAAATTGTCTTTCCCAATCAGAAATATTCTACACATGGTAATGTAAGTAATTTTTCATGCACTAATAATTGGTTATTACTTTCTCTTCTTTAGCTTACACAACATAATTTAAGAGTATATACACTAGAAACAAAGCACTCTACCTGGTACTCTGGGAGATTGGCAGTGAGCCTCACATGGTCCTTCCAGACATGATAGGAAGGTGTTTACACTGCAATAAGTAATCATGCCATGTCAAGATGGTAAGAGCTACACCTGTGTAGATTTTGTGACCCTCCCCCCCCCACCCCAGTATGGAGGAGGACTTAACAGAGCAGGCAGAGAGATGTCACCTACAGTTTATGGAGAGAAAGGTAGTAGTTTTTTTTTTTTAATCTTTATTTATTTTTGAGAGAGAGAGAGATAGAGTGCAAGTAGGGAAGGGACAGAGAGAGAGAGGGAGACACAGAATCTGAAGGAGGCTCCACTCTCTGAGCTGTCAGTACAGAGCCCGATATGGGCCTCAAACTCAGAAACCACAAGTTCATGCATGACCTGAGCTGGTCAGATGCTCAACCGAGCCACTCAGGCACCCCAGAGAGAAAGGTAGCAGTTAAGAAGAAAGAGGTCAGAAATGGTCTCCTTTACCCTAAAACTTAAGTTTTATTTTGTTTTGCTTTCATTTTTTAATGTTTTTTTTTTTTTTTTTGAGAGAGAGAGAGCGAGAGCAAGAGAGAGTGCAAGCTAGAGAGGTGCAGAGAGAGAGGGAGAAAGAGAAATCCCAAGCAGGCTCCGCACTGTCAGAGCAGTGAACTCATGAATCATGAGTTCATGACCTGAGCTGAAACCAAGAGTCGTATGTTTAACCCACTGAGCCATCCAGGCGCCCTTATTTTGTTTCATTTTTAAAGAAACACCATCAAAAGGGCATTAGCTCAGTCAGTCCCTTCCTCAGTCTTCCATCTTCCAAATACTATCCCCAACCATTTTGGAGGCAGGGAATGGAGTGAGAGGCAGCAATTAGACTCTGAGAGCACGATGATCTCTGGATCACACTGTGTAGCCACACTCATCTTGTAAGTGCCAGGCTGGGAGGGTTGTGACTGGGGGATTTGGGACAACGGGGCTGGAGATGGCCTACAGAGGGAGCTGGTCACCAGGCCATAGCCAGGAGAGACCCTATGCTTCTTGAAGATGACATTGTATATATGTGAAGATGACTATTTGGCTTGAGGAAAACAATAGATATAAGAGAAAGTAACTATATGGGATTTGGGTATTTAGCATATACAGCATCCAGCTTTCCGAGGCAGAAGAGAATAATGATTCAGTACACAAGCCTTGGAGCAAGACTGGGGAAATGGTTCCGCCTCTCATGAGGTGTGTGAGTCTGGGAAAATTCTTTTAGCATCTTAAATTTGCTTCATCATCTGCAAAAGCCTTAGAGGATGGTTGTTAAAATTGAATTCATATAAAGCATCTAGTTCCTGGAACATGTGAGTTGTTATTATTTTAAGAGGATCAAGATGATAACAAAATATCTCCCCGAAAATAGTCATGAAAGTGGAATCTTATCATTAAAGGTTTGGTAATATACAGACTTCTGATTTTTTACGACTCTGACAGATTTTCTCCCTGGTGACCTCAATTGATTAATTTCCAATTAACCTCAATTGAGATACTAAGAAGGAAGAGTAGGAGGGAAGCCTTATGTACATAGGGCTTTGTGACTTGCACTTGCTGTTTTTACAAATTGCCCACAATCCTTTATAAATGCGGGGATTTATGTGATTATAGAGTCTTACATCCCCAATATAATTATTTGTTTCTCTGTTTCCTTCACCTACTCTGCAATGTTAAGATCCAATGAAGTTGAAAAAACAAGACTTTTATTGCTGTAAGTTACCTGAATTACATAATTTTTTATTTTCCTCTTTAGAAATAGTGGTAATAATACATGGGCGCATCCTACCTCTCTTCCTAAGACTACGGAGATGAATAAAATGGAAGCAAGCAGCCCATTTGTTTTCAGCTTTGGTTGTTTTGTTTTGTTTTGTTTTGTTTTGTTTTCTTTAAAGAGCCATACTTACTTTTGACGGTGCCCTGCTCACTTTCCATGGTTCCAATTGGAAGCAGTGCCGAAACTAACCGACTCCAAGCCACGTCCACATGGGTCTTTCATCCCTGCCCCTGCGATCTTCTTCATTACAGTTCCTTTTTCTGGAATGTTCTATTACAGTCTTTGGAAGTCCAAGTTCAAATGAGAGAAGGCCCTGAATGATTTAAGATTGGTAATTATGAAAAAGAATGTACTCATTTTCCTAAGGCTGCCATAATAAAGTCCTAAATCTGGGTGACTTTAACCAACAGGAATTTATTCTTTCCCAGTTCTGAGAGTTACATGTCTATAATCAAGGTGTCAGCAGGGCCATCCTCCCCCTGAGACTCTGTGTAGAATCCTTCCTTGCTTCTTCCTAGCCTTTGGGGGTGGCTGTAGATTCCTGGCGTTCTTCGGCTGGCAGCTGCACACTCAAACCTCTCTGCCTGTTGTCACCTGGCAGTTTCCTGCACGTGTACACCTTCACATGGCATCTTCCTCTTCTTATGACAATACCCAGCATTATTGTATTGGTGCCCACCAATACACCAATACCGGAACGACCTCATCTTAACTTTATTACACCTGCAAAGACATTATTTCCAAATGAGGATACATTTACAGGTACCAGAAGTTAGGACCTCAATACTTCTTTTGCGGAGGCAGAATTCAATCAGTACAAGGAATTTTAAAAGTACAATGTTAACGCAAACATTAGATATTTTTCATATGCATATTTCAAAAACTTTGTAAAATAATGCTTTAAACATAGTAGGGTGTTACAATACGTATGAATTAGGCTTTAATTGACTTTTATCCCCATAGTGATATAAACTACATTATATTACCCTTATATTGTAGAATAAAGCTCTAACTTAAAAAAGATATCTGATCCTGGTGGTGGTTCTAATTATAGAGGGATAAAAAGGATTTTCCTGGAAATCATGGTTAATTTCCTGTTAAATTGAGTACAAAGTGTTGGAGTCAGGAAATTCTAGACTGTTTTTCTTTGTTTTTTGTTTTTGTTTTTGTTTTTTTAATTTCCTAAATCACTGTTTCACCTTTAGAGGCTCTATTGATTTTCTTCATTGTGTCACAGCATTGGAAACAAGTGTTTGCTAGTTACTTATAAAAGTTACCTAAGTAGTCAACTGGGAAGCCAAGTACATTGGTTTAGAAATCAACTTGACCAATTGTCTAGGTTTCTGATTTTAGAGAACTATCTTCATGGAAGGTTTTCTTGCCCTTTCTCACTTTCTCTTCCCTCCATTTGTTAAATGGATGATTTAGAAATACAGGATGTAAAAATTTCTTTCCAGTGCAAAGTGGTTTTTGCTTGTTTATGATGCAGCCTTGTCATCACATAGCATTAGAGAAGTGATCTTAACAAACACACATTCACCACAAAAACACATATTCTTACATCTTAAAGTAGAGGAATACAGATATAATTATGTAAGGATTAAACCCCAGACTTATTTTGTATACTTCCTAATATGTACAAATATGAAGACTTATTTTTTAGGACTATCTAATGATAATGATATTTGTGATTATAATGCCAAATAAATAAGAAACTTAATTATATTTTATAATTTTAGACATAGAATCTGGGAATCCTGATTCTCAGACCAAGATTTCTTTGCAATATGCCATACTAAGACTTAATTTTCAGTTTTAGTACCAAGGGTATATTTAATGTGTCTCAGCTATGTAGAAAATGTTCTTATGTTCTCAGATACTAGTTCTTGGCTGGCCGAGGTAGTTATCTAGCTTCTACAACCACTCACCAAATCTGCTGCAGTAGTAAGTGTTCATCCCATTTATCACACGCAAAATTCATACTTCAATAATGCCTAAAAGTTTTTCAAACCAAGGCTCTGAGCTTTTATAAATTTTACTTAATAAACCAATTAAGCTGTATTCATTATAATCCCTGGAAGGTTATCTGCCAAGACAATGCTCTTACAACTAAATTGTCTAATTGAAACATGTTCAATCTGTTTGGAACTGCCATTGAAGCATTTTACTGTTGCAGACCAGCAAAACTTGGATAGGATTTGGATTCATCTAACAACTTGGGAGACAGATGGTGTTCAAAAGATACAGATGTAGCAGCTTCCATTGATTCTTAATATGCCCCTTTTTTGTTGTCTTAAGCATTTTCATCAGCAGATGAAATACTTGTTTTGCTAAAGTCAATGATTTGCATATTAAGTTGGGAGAAAAAACAAAATGCAATACCTAAAAAATTGGGCCATTACTGCCATAGGAAGGAAATTTTCCAGAAGAAACCCTTAATATTAGAAACCATGATTATATCATTGTTCATTAATTCATTCACACATTTATTTATCCAATAAATAATTTAGACCACCTGTCACAGTAGGCATCATGATAGCCATTTGGATATGGGTATAAATGTAATTAAGCTATGATTCCTGCTCTTAAAGAACATCTTAAGTAGAAAATGAATAATGAATGAGAAAACTCCAAACAAGTTAAAAAGTGGGAAATGCCACAAAATATAAAGTTCTGTGAAAATTAAGACTTGGGAGAGGCTATTTGTGGGCAAATTTATGAGAACAATAACATTTAAAATAGAATTGGTTGGTTTCAATAAATGAAGATGAAAAGGTAGAAAGATATGGCAGTACTTGGAAACTTGCAAAACTAGACATAACTCAAAGCAAATGGAAGGAAAAGAAACTATGTAGAGCACAAAATTGGAAAGACTTTTAGGTTTCAACAGTGATTAAAAGACTTGAACTTTACTCACTAATATAAGAAACCATTAAAATTTTTGAGTAGAGGAAGGTTATGTTTAATGAGTTTTATTAAAAAGTGGTATATAGGATAGTTTAAAGAAGCAAGGATTCTACAGCTGGGTGATTTTACTTACTAAAATTGTCTAGGACAGAAAAGCAAACATAAAGATGAAAATAAGGTGGAGTCAATATAAGTTTAAAGGAAAACATCATAAAGCTTGATGATTTATTAAAAGGGGACAAAGGTTGGGATGTCAGTATAGGGTGGAGAAAGTTTATGAGACAGAATGTCAAAGATCCATAACTAAAGCCAAGGAGACAGGAAAAGAGCTTCTGTCCCCTCCAAAATCAAAACTCAGCTGGAGGTGCTTGTTTGAGAGGCAATTTGGGACATATTTGGAGTTATTGCAAATAGCATTATTCAATCAAAATGTAATGTGATATTATATTTTATGCAATCCAGTATATCCAAAATATTATTTCACCACATAATAAATACAAAAAATTATTAGATATTTTACATTACATTTTGTACTATGTCTTTAAAACCAATGCACAGTGGGTATAAGGTTAAAACCAACCTTATACCCACTGAACATTTCAATTCATATTAGACACATTCCAAATGCCATATATGGTTAGTAGCTACCACTTTAGACAGCAGTTTTAGAAACTTCATGTGAAAATATCCAAGAACCATCAGATGGAGTAACTCTTGTATATGGTGTGATTGATAAGGTAAAAGTGGATAAGATCATGAAGAGAATAAAGAGAAATTTAAGAAGAAGATTATAGATGTATTCTTGGAAATATCCATGTGCAGGAGGCCTAAGAGAAGTGAGTGGAGAAGAAAAAAATATTGAATGGGTAGGAGAAGAAACAACAGAAATAGGGATCATGGAAACCAAAGGAAATGAGATATGTAAGAATTAGAAAGTGCAGAACAGCCAACTGACACACATTGCAAGGAATAAAGAGAATGAATATTGAAAAATAAATGAAAAAACTTGGCAGTCTAACTGGATTTTAGTGTGCTTGACAAGAGCTAGTTTGGTAATAATTTCCAATCACTTGACAGGAGTGTTCTGGAGGAATATAGGCAGACTGAAACAAATCATGGACCTGACTTCCATAATTCATTCTACAAATTGATTGTAACAAGTGAGGATATAAGGCAAGAAGGCCTGAGTGTGAGCTGAGGTCTTGGATACAGGAAGTTCAATGTCCTTACAAGTTGTTTCATAGTGAAAATAAAGAGATGCTATAATATTGTGTGCATCTATAAAATATGAGGGTTTGTTGTGCATTTGTTTGTTTAAGTCTGCCAGAGACATGCACATTTCAATAGGCTAAGGAATCAGGAGAGAACACAGATACAAGGAAAATAAAAGAATAATACAGGGAGGAAAAAATCCTAAAGTAGAGACATATTTCTTTTCTTGAGTTAGAAAAAAATAAAAGGTTGTTAAATATATAAAAATATGTATAACCATAACAAAAAGAAAAAGTAAAATGAGGTTCAATAGCCTTGGGCTTTCACTAACATAGCAGAGACAGTCATTTGTACAACAATATAGGGATGGCATAAAGACTTTTATGAAAGTGGGAAATATTTTCCATGGACCTGAGAGTCAACTGAAGCAAAGAAACATTGGGAAAGTAGCTATCATATCATAGTATGAGTTAGCAGCGAGTCCTATGAACTAATCCAGTTAATTATGAATTTCTTCCTTTGCTTTCAATTATGGATTGGGATATATCTGAATTTGGTAACTGGCATGACAGAAATTCATCAGGACAAGGCATTGATGATTTGTTTATTAATCTGTTTTTTTTTTCAATTAAAAAAATTTCCACGCAAATATTTTGTGCACCTTTTATACCAAAGGCACAATGCTGGACACTTGCAGTACAGCAGTAAACATAATACAGTTCCTGTCCTCATGGATCTTACAGTCTGATGAGGCAGAAATTCAAATATGTAAGCAAATACAGTATGTTGTGTTGGTATAATACAGTACATACATGGGGCTGTTGGGCTGCATTGGAGAGTCCTCTAACACTGACATGAAAGGTTTCATAGCAACAACTCCATGGTGATTAACAGAGTGAAGATAGTGTGGGAAGAGCTCAAGGAAGAAAAAAAAAGAAAAGAAAAGAAAAGAAGAAAAGGAAAGAAAAGAAAAAAGCCAGTCATCAATATGTGAGTGGGGTTCAAGTATTTACTGAGGACTTATTTGTGGCCCAGATCTTTTTGCCATATTATGGCTGATAAAGTCTATTTGTCTTGAGTTTGGAATACCAACATCAATGCTTTTCAAAACAAGACATCTACTGAGTAACAAAGTCACATAAAACTAATGTTCTTCAAGCTGCATTTATCAACACCTACAGTAACCCACAGACAGTGTTAATTTTGAAGTAGTAGTATGTAGCCTGACTTTTCTCTCTCATATACCTATTTCCAGCTTGTCACCAAATTCTACTGGATACACCTTAAATATGTATCCAGAATCCAGACACTTACCACTCCCATTGCTACCACTCTGGTCATAAGTCACTGTCCTTCCTCACCTTATCATGCAATAGATTTGTCGCTGGTGTCAGTGTTCCAAGTTTTGCCCTCCCCTTAACATGCCAAATGTCAGGCTTGGCACTCATCTGCTTAAGATTCCTTACTAGTGACCTATTTATTCAGAATAAAAGCAAGCTCTTACAAAGGCTTTCAATATTCAACATATCCAGTTCTTACCTGTATGACATTATCTACTGACACTTTTAATGCCCCTATGACCTCTCTTCAGCCAAAATAGTTTTCTTTCTGTTCTGTTTTGCAGACACTGCTTTCTCAATGACACCTACACTGACTACCCTTATTTAAAATCACAAACTGCCTGCAAAACCTTCCTCTGCTCACATACCAGATCCTACTCTCCTAGTTCTATTTGCCCCACTTAACACCTTCTAACATAGTTTACAATTGACCTGCTTGTTATTTTTATTATTTACTATCTGTCTCCCCTCATTAGAAAATAAGCTTTACAAAGACAGGTATATATCACATGTGCCTCCAAAATGACTTCTCATGGCACATGCTCCATGTATATATAGAGTAAAATAATATTTATTCTCAGCAGAACACAAATCACTTTTCCATAAATGTGTAGACAACCCCACATTTATGTTGATGACCTGTGGGTATGGAATTATGCACTGTACTGTTGCTGAACATTCAATGATCTGAAGTTCTCTCACATGTGATACAGCTTTCAAGTTACTGAGAGTCTCAGCAAGAGTTTATGACCTTATTTTAATGAAGAGGAAAATCTGTCTATCTACAAATTACCACAATAAACGATGTTGTGGACAAGTTAAGGATGTACAATATTAGAGCTAAGAATTTTATCAGAATTTGAAAATTGTGACTCCCTCAGAAAATGCATTAAACATATCTTCTGTGTGAGGAGCCAGGTTTGAAAATAAGGGGATGAAATGACTGGAAAAAAAATGCCTCTAACCTCAAAGGAATTTAAATTCCAAAGGGTACGGAGGAAGTTGTCTGAGGAAAAGATCCAACGGAAACAACAATAGAAAGAGATTATGCTAAAACAGAAAAATCTATTAAAAAAAAAATTTGAAAACTACTTACATAGGCTAGGCACTCTTAGGAACCCCACCCCACCCCACGTTGGTAGTCTATTTTGTTATTATCTATGATAGTAGGACTAGGCAAAGAAAGGTCAATCAACCTGTAAATTAGATGCCCGGGTTATATACAACTGGGAAGCCTGGAATGGATACATTATTAAGCCCTTGGAAATTCAAATGCAATCTGTGGCAGGAGCAGCTTCTTTTTTTCTTCCTGGGGGCCTTCACCTTCATGATGCTGAAGCCATTCTGTATCCATCCCTACCCCTGCTATTTAAATGCTAATTATATAAGGAGGGGGGTGGAGAGGGAAGATGGCGGCATAGGAGGACGCTGGGCTCACCGCGCATCCTGCTGATCACTTAGATTCCACCTACACCTGCCTAAATAACCCAGAAAACCGCCAGAGGATTAGCAGAACGGAGTCGCCGGAGCCAAGCACAGACGAGAGGCCAACGGAAGAGGGTAGGAAGGGCAGCGAGGCGGTGCGCGCTCCACGGACTGGCGGGAGGGAGCCGGGCGGAGCGCGGCTCGCCGGCCAAGCAGAGCCCCCGAGTCTGGCTTAAAAAAGCGGAGGGGCCTGACGGACTGTGTTCCGACAGCAAGCGCGACTTAGCGGCTGGGAGGTCATAAGTTAACAGCTCTGCTCAGAAAGCGGGAAGGCTGGAGGACAAAGGGAAGGAGAGCTGCTGAGCCCCCTGACGACAGAGCTCAGTTTGGTGGGGAACAAAGGCGCTCGCCAGCGCCATCTCCCCCGCCCATCCCCCAGCCAAAATCCCAAAGAGTACCAGTTCCTGCCAGGGAACTTGCTCGCTCCACTCCGCGCAAACACCCAACTCTGCGCTTCTGCGGAGCCAAACCTCCGGCAGCGGATCTGACTCCCTCCTGCTGCCACAGGGCCCCTCCTGAAGTGGATCACCTAAGGAGAAGCAAGCTAAGCCTGCCCCTCCTGCCCCTGTGCACCTTGCCTACCCACCCCAGCTAAGACGCCAGATCCCCAGCATCACAAGCCTGGCAGTGTGCAA